>NW_028238140.1:12500-202500 GCF_015680905.1 Coptis chinensis | reverse complement strand
TGTTTCACCTTTATGTCCTAAAAATTATTCTTGTGATTCAATATTAGAAAAGCCACAAAAAAAAATTTGAAACTTTTTTTTTTTCCAAAATTGTTGATAAATCATGTGTTATAATACACCAGTTTCTTGTGAAAAAAAAAAAAAAAAATGAATTCTTTGTCCTTAAAATTATACTTGATATTCCATATTAAAAAAACAACGCAAAAATCGTTGATACAGCATGTGTGTTGTAATACACAAGTTTTCTGATGAGATTGGAATTAATAATAAAAAATAAAAAAAAATAAAAAATAGAGAACTGAATTCTTTGTCTTAAAAATTATACTTGAGATTCCATATTAAAAAAGCCACACAAAAATCGTTGATACGTCACATGTGTTGTAAATGCACCAATTTGCTAAAAAATATGGGCAAAAAGAGAACTGAATTCTAATATATTTTAGGTTCCGTAGATTTGTTATCAGAAACTTGTGAATCTTTTTAGAAATTTGTATTGCTTTTCAGAAATCTCTCCATTTGGACTTGAGGCTTGTAATTTTCCAGGTCAATTATATACAAGAATTTGCTCACGTTAACGGTCATTAATGAAGAATATTGATTGCTTAAATTTCCATTTGAATTATTTTTCTTTCATTGTTGAGCAGTAGAACAACAACTCATCTTTTATCAAGCCCAATCTGACTTTCACCTTTTTTAGTAAATGTTTGTTAGTTTCTGCATGTGTGCCTGGAATTGGTGATTGTTTCACTTTATGTCCTAAAAATTATTCTTGTGATTCAATATTAGAAAAGCCACAAAAAAAATTTTTTTTTTTTTTTTTTTTTCCAAAAATTGTTGATAAATTATGTGTTATAATACACCAGTTTCTTGATGAAAAAAAAAAAAATTGAATTCTTTGTCCTTAAAATTATACTTGATATTCCATATTAAAAAAACAACGAAAAATCGTTGATACAGCATGTGTGTTGTAATACACAAGTTTTCTGATGAGATTGGAATTAATAATAAAAAATAAAAAAATAGAGAACTGAATTCTTTGTCTTAAAAATTATACTTGAGGTTCCATATTAAAAAAGCCACACAAAAATCGTTGATACGTCACATGTGTTGTAAATGCACCAATTTGCTAAAAAATCTGGGCAAAAAGAGAACTGAATTCTAATATATTTTAGGTTGCGTAGATTTGTTATTAGAAACTTGTGAATCTTTTTAGAAATTTGTATTGCTTTTCAGAAATCTCTCCATTTTGACTTGAGGCTTGTAATTTTCAAAAGTCGGTTATATACAAGAATTTGCTCCGTTAACGGTCATTAATGAAGAATATTGATTGCTTAAATTTCCATTTGAATTATTTTTCTTTCATTGTTGAAGCGATAGAACAACAACTCATCTTTTATCGAGCCCAATCTGACTTTCACATTTTGAGTAAATGTTTGTTAGTTTCAACATGTGTGCCTGGAATTGGTGATTGTTTCACTTTTATGTCCTAAAAATTATTCTTGTGATTCAATATTAGAAAAGCCACAAAAAATTTTGAAACTTTTTATTTTTTTCCAAAAATTGTTGATAAATCATGTGTTATAATACACCAGTTTGCTTGGGAAAAAAAAAAAAAAAAAAAAAAAAAAAAAAAAACTGAATTCTTTGTCCTTAAAATTATACTTGATATTCCATATTAAAAAAACAACGCAAAAATCGTTGATACAGCATGTGTGTTGTAATACACAAGTTTTCTGATGAGATTGGAATTAATAATAAAAAATAAAAAAATAAAAAAATAGAGAACTGAATTCTTTGTCTTAAAAATTATACTTGAGATTCCATATTAAAAAAGCCACACAAAAATCGTTGATACGTCACATGTGTTGTAAATGCACCAATTTGCTAAAAAATATGGGCAAAAAGAGAACTGAATTCTAATATAAGGAACCAATATTCTTCATCAAGGACCGTTAACCGTGAGCAAATTCTTGTATATAACTGACATGGAAAATTACAAGCTGATCTCTACACTTTGCGGTCTTTATATACAAATATCTCGAATAACTTATTTCGGTGTAGATTTCAAATCCTTACTCACACAATTCGTGCATATAGTTTAATTAAAGGTTTCGAACCAATATAAGTTCTAGGACAGCATGCAAATTTCTAATGCTCTAAGTTAGGAAACATAGTGAATAAGTTTCGTAGTGTTTGCTAGCTAAGTTGTTTTGTTAAATCTTAAATGACGCTAAACATGCGAAATACAAAATTATGGTAAAACTAAAAATTTTCCTAAAATATTCAAAGAGAAGAAGAAGTGGAGAATCATGCTGCTCATGCAAGGTCATATTATCCTATTTTAGTATCAGATTACCACCATCTCTAAGTTGTTTTGGATTCATTATCAAATCCGAACCGGCTTGAGCGTCGATCCCTAGCGAAATGAACTCATCTCTAAGTCAATTTCCCTAACATAAGAAATTGAACTGGAATTTCATCTCTGAAACTCCCATTCAACTCCTGGACATATAAAACACAATCCTACCATTTTGGGGTAGTGTGTTCCATGTATTCTTAAGTGCAGGTAATAAATCCTACTCCTAAAAATTTTATATGAATCCTCACATGAGCTTTATTAACCTTCCACTTCGGAAGGTTTTAGCTCATGATCCTAGGATTGAATTATACTACAAGAAAATGTGTAAAATGAAAGAGAAAGAGAATGAAACAAGAAGCTACAATCTGTTTACCTAAATGAAAAAGAGTTTATTAAAAACTAGAGAGAGTTCCCCATTAACATGTTACAAACGTTTCTCTAAAAACAACAAAAACCAAAAACCAAAAAGTAAAGACAACGCATGTAAAAGAAAAATAAAAGTCCAAGAAGTAAATGTTAGCTTTCTCCCATTTTTACATAAAAGAGTTTTTTCCTCCCTTCTCCCACGTGAAACACTCCCCCCTCATTTATTATTCTCTTATCCAAACTAAACCCCCATATGACACCTTTCATTTTCTAGATAATCATCACCTAAACCAACCAACTTCATTAAATTCATGCACGGTGTCAAATTTGCACCAATTATTTGTACCAATTATTTTGTCTTGCATGATGATTCATCAAATCTTGTGAGCCCGCATGATGAGTCTATGTGCTATGCCCAATGGCGGTCCGGTCTTTTGACATTTTTGCAACTTTCTGCCAATGCATAGAGTTCGTCGCACTGATCGTCTAAGCAGCTCACTTGTCGCATTCGGAGTCCTGGTTCGAGAGATATGAACTTCGACAGTTTGATGCTTCTGTGCACGTAATTCCGTTTCTTACTAGATTCTGTACTGTTTGAGTCTTTGGGCTTTAGTCTGAATTTGTTGGGCTTCACATGGGCTTGATCGGAAGGCATATGTATACTCCGTATTCCGTACTTAAATGCTAATTTTATCATCATTTTTACATTAGTTGCTCCAACCTGCAAAAAACACGAAGATGCGATTATTTCATAATTATTAAGCACAAAATTGACCGAAATGTTACGTCTCTACAGGATTTTATAATACAGTTTTGAGTGCTTATCACAAGCCTCAAGTCCAAATGGAGAGATTTCTGAAAAACAATACAAACTTCTAAAAAGATCCACAAGTTTCTGAAAACAAATCTACGCAACCTAAAATATATTAGAATTCAGTTCTCTTTTTTTCCCATTTTTTTTAGCAAACTGGTGTATTTACAACACATGTGTTGTATCAACGATTTTTGTGTGGCTTTTTTAATATGGAATCTCAAGTATAATTTTTAGGACAAAGAATTCAGTTCTCTATTTTTTTATTTTTTTTTTATTAATTCCAATATAATATAGAATCTCAAGTATAATTTTTAAGACAGAGAATCCAGTTTTCTATTATTATTATTTTTATTATTATTAATTCTAATCTCATCAGAAAACTGGTGTATTACAACACATATGCTGTATCAACGATTTTTGTGTATTTTTTTAATATAGAATCTCAAGTATTATTTTTAGGACAGAGATTCAGTTCTCTATTTTTTATTTTTTATTTTATTAATTCCAATCTCATCAGCAAACTGGTGTATTACAACACACATGATGTATCAACGGTTTTTGAAAAAAAAAAAAGTATCAACGGTTTTTGTGTAGCTTTTCTAATATTGAATCTCAAGAATAATTTTTAGGACACAAAGGTAAAACAATCACCAATTCCAGGCACACATGCAGAAACTAACAAACATGTACTCAAAAAGGTGAAAATCATATTGGACTTGATAAGAGATAAGTTGTTGTACTGCTCAACAATGAAAGAAAAATAATTCAAATGGAAATATACGCAACCAAGGATCGTTAACGCGAACAAATTCTTGTATATAACTAACCTGGAAAATTACAAGCCTCAAGTCCAAATGGAGAGATTTCTGAACTGCGCCACTGCTGCATCCACTAAAAACTTTACAAGATCTTCTCTTTTAACTTCTTTCTCCTTTTTAAGCTCAAGATGACGAACCTGCAGAGGAACATACTAGCTATAATGAGATGTTGAGCTATTATGAGTTTAATACTGCGTAATGGAGGTTGTGGATTCTGATATGATGTCGCATAATGTGGGAATATAAAGAATGACCTACAAGCACATGCATGCCCAAATACATGAACATGCATGAGAATTTCTAAGGAATTATTTGATCATTTTAGCTCTGGGAGTACTAGATACTAATCACACTGTTCCGTCGCACTTTTCAATAAATAAAACAATAATGTGAAGCAATTTAGGCTCTGTTTGATAGCGCTGGAATATGGATGTGGAGAAAAGTTACTGTATCTTTTCCCACACACACATTTGATAGGCTTTGAAC
Organism: Coptis chinensis; assembly: GCF_015680905.1. Classification (NCBI taxonomy): domain Eukaryota; kingdom Viridiplantae; phylum Streptophyta; class Magnoliopsida; order Ranunculales; family Ranunculaceae; genus Coptis; species Coptis chinensis. Next base: position 197,657 of record NW_028238140.1, on the reverse strand, counting down.
TGTGTGGGATAGTTGGCACCTGTGAAAGAAATCACACCAAAACATCTCATGGTGAGGAAATTCTACCACATATATGAATTACCATATAGGTGATGATTCCCATGAGAATTTCCAGGCTATCAAACAGAGCCTTAAATAATAAGATAAAAACCTTTCCTTCAAACTGGAAAGCCAAATATAGTTTTGAAAATGGCCAAATTAGTGCCAGCATGTTTAGGATATAAGCTGAGAATCAGACTTTCAAGACAAAAAGTAAAATTACCTTCAGAGAGCATGTTTGAGACAGACCAGTTTCAGTCATGATGATCAGGCATTTTATATCATGTTCGTTTGCATATTCATACTGCTCTGTAAGGCTTGGGTCTGACATGGGAACAAACGCTGCCTACAGGACATTATTATGCAGTAAGTACTTTATGATGTAAGGAAGAGAGTAGATAGAAAGTGCACAAAACTGCCAACGTAACAGCAAAGGGGTCTCATAAGTATGTTGGCTTCACTATGACACTATCATCCAAACAACTTAATTTCTCACATATTATAATCAACAGGTATAATAAATTTAATCATCAATATATCATATGAAGGAAAATCATGGTATACTTTGCATTCCAACAACTCTCCAATTTCCAAGTAACGATACTTGAATGTTAAACTTTTAGGAATGCTTCGGAGAAGATATCATTAAGTTTGGCTGTAACTCAACAATGAGTCATGAAATTAAAGATAAATTAATAAATAATGAAACATTGAGAAGAAATGATTATCTTTCATAATGCACACCTTGATGTGTGCCTGCCATAGCTCGGAAACCAACTCCATTCGCTGTTTTAGCAAGCCACCTCCACCTCTTGAACAGATTAAAACAGGAATGCTAGCCTCATTTCTACATCAAAATGCATGGAAAGGTAAGTTCTTCAAAAGTGCAATTAAGCTTTGTTAGATTGGTCAAAGTGACATGGAGAAAGCTTGCACCTGGAAGGTTTGTTCTCCACTGAAGAACAATGAATAATTGTCTCCAACGCAACGCTTATCCCAACCGCACTTGGTGGGTTCATTTTCTGGCAAATACATAACTTGTAATTATTCTTGATATGAATAAAAATATGTATAAATCATGTATAAAAATAGTCTAGACAAGCCAAGAGATTGTTGAGTTGCACAAATATGATCCGAGAGAAGCTCAATATCACGTATAAATCTATGAATGGAAATTAAACATGCATAACCTACATATTCAGGGTCCCACATTTGATGAAGTAGATGATCATAGCGCCCACCAACAGCAAGCAAAGTTCCCTCATTCAGCATCTGCAAGCAGAAAAGTCTAAGTTTAAATGACGAGATAAATACTATACCAATGCAGAATCAGCATACAAATGGTGCATATTTATGGTGTATTTAACCACATGAAGATATCTTTAGCAACCCTAGGCAGCAGATGAGCGGAATAGCTTCCAATCTGAGATTAGATCTGACCGGTCTAGTACATGTGACAGCTGGAAATGGAACAAATCCTGATTCTGTTTTTTTTTTTCTTGGTCTGCATTCATATATCTACAGAAGGTTGTCTTGTGTAAATTAGCTCTACTGGATGCTGTTTCGATAGGCACCGATTTGATGGTATTTTAAAGAGAACATATGTTCTCTCCGCGTAGTATCTACATCTACTAGGATCATTTAATCTGGATACACCATAAACCAGTTCTGGAGACTTCGTTAACCACATCAGTGATTTGTTACATACTGTGAATTTGGGTTTGATTCATTTCACAACTACCAAGAATATCTGAAAAATTCGCCACACTATCAAAAATATCGACGATTTAGTGATATTTATCGATATATCTATGATATCTACAAGCTGCTCCATGTAAAATATCCCCATTCAAGGGGATATATTGACGAAATATATCGAGATTTCAGGGGTCAATATATCTCCTTATCCTGATATTTTGTACTATGGTTACATTTATGTTTCTATTCAGGTAGTAGGACACAGACACCACAAAACGATCTACCAGTTTTCGCATATAAACAATAAAAAAGAGAAAACTACAAACATCTTCGTACCTGGAAAAACATTCCACGGTGATAGCTTTCTATAGGTGGCATAAGGGCATCAATATAAACATTTTTGTCAATATTCCAAACTCTCAAGTAGCCCAAGAGAGTTGAAAGTTCCTCTAGAGCCTTACGTGTATGTTTATCTGCGCCAACATTATGGTTTAGACAAATATGGCATCTTCCAATTGGTCTACATGAATTATTAACATAAATAACATAACAAATTAATACCAGGATGAAGGGCTCCCATTAATCTAGGAATGGCTTGATCTGCAAGTCCACAGAACCTTAAATCCACCGTTTGTAATCTGTTTACAACAACTTCGGCTAGATGAAGATCCTGAAGAAGAATAAAGCACAAGAAGATCAATCTAATAATAGCTCAGAAAGTCAGGTAATAATACCCCAACAAAAACAGAGTTCCACAAAATAACCACTGCAATGAACCAATACACTTGAATAGCATGTGAACGATATTGAAAACATCAACATCTTTCCAAACCTGCAGCAGTTGTCGACGTATGAAAACCCAGCTTGATTTCCGTTCGGAGGACTGAGGACGCAGAGTACCCATAACAGAGAGACGCTTCACATTGGACATGTGAAAAATCATAGTCATCATCTGGTTCTTAATCGTGTGTATAACACTACAAAGGGGCTTCTAGAAACATACCTGTGCTACACTTTCTCTAAGCTCAGCTTTGATTCCTACCCAAGACCAAATTGCATCCAATAGGTCGGCATGATTCAAACGGATATGACATCTATCCACATTAAAAAATCGTGCTATAATATCCATTGCCACCTGAATATAATCTTGGAGTCACTAGCTATTTAAAGTACAATAGCAACCATCGGCATAAAATAGTCTTCCAACAATAATTTATCTTAGCCAATTTTAAATTTCAATCTCACATTCGACAAAGGCAAGATTTCTCTGAACTAGAACTTTATTCTAAACCCACAGTAAAATGTTTAAGAAAATGCAAGAGCTATTTGATGTGTTACTGTTTCGTTTTAGGCAAAAAGGTAACATTAAAGAAGCTTCATTTCCAATTAGTAAGAAGCTTTAGAAGGAAATAAGATATTCACTTCAAAATTATTTTCCTCTACCTATAAACAAAACAAGATAAGTAATATTTTAGATGTCAAACTCAACAAATCCATAGAATTAGATTTTTCTGCCTACAGCTTGCTGCTAATTTTGCTACGTAATATTTTCACATGGCACTCCTTTGAAAAGAGATAATAGAGAGACTGATCGACTGATATGAAAAACATGCATGTGATAAGATTTTGGGACAGTAACCAGATGACAATCAGGTGTCACAGTCAATGTAATTTCACAAGCTCGTCTTCATCTCTTGTTACAAGTGTCCAAGGACCTTAGGATCCCTTCAAAGAAAGGAGTAGCCCATTGGAACTGAGCTTCGGACTGAAACAAGGTACTCCCACGACAAATTTTGTAAAAACATGGAGGTTTTTAATTCCATCAATAGCCTGTTATGTTAATTAGTGACTGTTTGGCATAGTAAGCTAGTGGCATTGGAGGATTTGGAGGACTCACAAGTTGTGAGTGAACTTACAGCTTAAAGGATTAAGCTTAAATGAAGATGTCACTAATGCACTGACGTAGAACAAATAGCAATACATCTTTTGCAAAATCAAGACCAAAGAAAGCATCCCAACAGATAATTATCCATTGATGTAACATAGTCAGCATGATGATGTCATCTGTTTCACAGAAATACCTGTTGAGATGCTTTCTTTGGTCTTGATTTTCTGAAATAACTATTCCTACATGTTCCACATCAGGCACACATGAAACAAATTAGACACAAGTACATAGCTATACCTTTGCAGTTTCAGCCTCTGTTATTGGAGATGCCCCACCGATGATGTCGAAGTCTCCCTGTTGATCAAACATAGTTTTAACCCAGAATTAAGACAAATAGACAACAAGGCTATATCACTTATTTACATCCAATTAACGCTTGCTACATAGAAACAGAAATGGAGGTCATGACTAGACATATCTAATGAAGACATGAAGTAAAATTTTCACCTGAAGACAACGATTTGGAGTTGAGTGACCAATCGCTCTCCTATATACCCAAGATACCTCATATCTTTTGAAAGATGATTTCTGAAACATAGATAGAAAAAGAGACCTTGAAATGTACATTTTGCCCAGGCTTCAACTCAAATGTTTGAGATTATGTATTAATATAGCTAGTACACGATGCGTATTGGAAATCCAAAAAGTACCATATCCGTAAATGCTATTACATGAGTTACGAGTATCAGGTCAGCTGATTTGCTTCTCACATTTAGACCTCTAAGTAAGTGCTCCCCGTCAACTTACCATGCAACCAAGTAGTTGAAATAACATGCATAAGAATAGCTCAGAGAAACTATATAGCCCATCATAGGAAAGTATGATTTGAAGTGGGAACGGATTGCAATAATCGTGCAAAGTGTTTTATAGCAGTGAACAAATATGTGAGCATCAAACCTTTCTAAAGCATTTCACGCAAGTAGGTCTCTAGAAGAGATACATTATCTTGATTTGAATAACTTCGGAAATGTTTTGTTCTAATATCATGAAGAAAGGGGATCAAATCTCATGAGAAAGCCCAAGAAAGTCTTGTTCAAGGGTCAAAGGTTTCTACCTGGTTTGCCATAACCCAATGAACAAATGGCAGGCGCATCTCGTGGCAAAGCTCAAGCATGTCTCCTTCATGAGTCAAAAGTTTGACCGTGTTCCTTGTAAAAGTAAGCATATATTGTCAGAGAACCCCCAGTAAACGCCCTAGGGATGAGGATCAATAACAGTTGTATAATGACCCTAACAGAGTGAGATAGAGTAAAACCTCTTAAACTGATTATAATCATCCAATAAACGCATCGGTGTTATTTCCAGCCTCTTTGCATGGTGCCGCCTGAAAACTTCCTTCGCAACCTCAATAACATGGTCACAAAATTCTGTCTCTAATTCTGTGTACTGGGAAAGAAAGAGTCGCCTTTATAAAAATCTACTCTTTCACCATGCTGACGTAGAGATTTCATGATTAACCTCTCCTCACTAAATATTGTTTGCACAACTTTCTCATAAACACGTGTATCTTCTGGGGATTGTATTGTTCGTAGAATATCTGAAGAAGGAAAAAAAATGCATACAAGTTGAATAGCAAAACTTGTGGGAAAAAAAAATACAGATTTCAACTTATTATTTGAAAAATCAATCAAATACCATTTAACCATTCATCTTCCATTCGCGGAGGCAATGCACTTTGGAGAAGTTCAGTAGCGGATGGACGATCAGATGGACTAGGAGACATTAAGCGCCGCAATATAGACGCTTGTTCTGGATAGTCAGTAACCCAAGAAGGAGGAAGAGATCCTTTTTGTTTCAAATCTGAAAGAACAATGTGTCGTTCCATCGCAGTCTCAAAAGGGTGCCATATCTCAAAAAACACAACACCTAAGCTATACATATCAACCTGTAGAGGAAAATGATTCAGAATCATTTGGCAGCAATGATTAATAATTCACAAAACTAGCTGAAGATGAAATGAATGACAATCAGCTTAAATCATGTAACTCTTCAGACAATTATATATCTATTTTCAATTTCAAGGTCCTCCAAGTTCATTTTAAGAAAACTATAAAGATGCTGTTAAATGAAGTCAATTCTTTGACTGTCAGTCTTATGCCAGTGGGTTCAACGTGGCTTTTCAAAACCCAACTTACATTCCCTAATATTAACTTTTTCATTAATCTTTCCCAGGAAAAAAAATGGCATCTATGATCTATAGCATAAATATTAACCTTTTCATTAATCTTTGGCCAGCCTTGCTCAATTTCAGGTGCTGTATAAAAATAGGTGCCCACTTGACCAGTTCCATCCAGAGAAACTCCAACTGAATCTGTAGGGAGCAATGGTTCATGATCCAGTTGCTCCAGCTTCAAGAACTTAGCTGAAAAGGCAAAACAAGTGACAAAGTAACCCCACATAAATAACAATGAGACAACAAGATTAAGATCCAAACAATGTGTGACACTTCATAATGCCCACTCCTTAAATAATTGACCAAAAAAAAAACACACTTTTGCAATGAAAATGTCAAACCAAAGTTACAATCAATTACGAAAAGAAAAGTTTGAATATTGTTTACTGTTATTTGTTCTAGAACATACATAACATGTCAGTATACAGAATGAGAAAAGTCTAAACCAAGGATAGTTGGAAAATATTACAAAAGTCCTTCATATAAAAAAATTCATCTTTTCCGGCCGAGTTTTTCCAGGATTATGGAGTTGGCAGATACGCCCATTTTCCTAAAGTCTAAAGTCTCAGTGTAGAAGCTTTGTCAAATTTTCAGGAGCCTACCTTTTCTTTAATAAGAGATATAAAAGATCAAACAAATAGAGCAATAGTAGCATGCCAAACTTTGTGGGACGATTTGGTACCAAAAGAACAAAGATCTAGAATATAGTTACAACATAACAACATTAGTTTCTAGATCTTACCAAGACCAAAGTCTCCAATTTTAATATCATTGCGAGCATCAAAAAAGATGTTATTCGGGGTCAAATCCCGATGAATTATTCCTTGTGCATGTATATGCGCTAGCCCTTCTACAATCTGACGAAACAAATGCCATGCCAAGTCCTTCCCGAAAAGACTACCATATGATTCAAAAACCTGGCGCAGAGTCCTTTGATACATACAAGGAAAAAAGGAAGTAAAGTCAGCATTGCATTCATGCATATCGAGAATGAAGTACTATGAACAATAGACCCATATGAAATGCCATCGAACATTTAATATATATAAATAAATGCATCCCCAAGATATTTGTTCAATAGTCCCTATAGGAACAAAGGAGACAGATAGTGGCATGATGCCTGACAAGTCCTATCTCACATTCTATTTCCAACAGTGGGAGGAAATTTGTCCAAGCTATGAAACTAAAAAACTCCATCTACAAGAATTTGCACAATCGAATACCAAGTTGTAATCACAACAGAAGCACATGTCAACACTTCCTACTGCAAATATTAATTTGTAAAAAAACTTTACCTTAGCTTTATTTATAATGATTTACCAAACTCTTTTCTAAATTAGAATTACCAAATTAGAGTTTCGTAACTGTAGCAACATTAGTAAACTTTAAATGAATATAGCAGATACACCTCAGATATCACTTTATCAATGTCTAAACTTATGATAAATTAGCATAGTTATAAATTTTTGCACATAGATCATGAGCAGTTAATCACCCAAGACTCCATCTGTACAAATCCCAATATACATAGTGACAACTTATTTCAAAAATTCGATTCAATGTTTAAAAAGGCTCATTCCCTAGTCTCGCTATCCCTATTTTTGTAATTTGTCTTCCCTTTTGAAGGAAATACTAGATTAGATTATTAGACCAGAAGTTACGAGTCACTGAAAGTAAATAGAGACACTAAACACTAACAAACAGGGTAAATAATAGATACATACCGAGGGCAATACTCCATTTGTATGTACAAGTATGTCGATTCTAGAATACTATCAAGCCCGAGAACATTTGTTGAGCTTGGACCTATGTAGCCATAGCTAGACCAGCTAGCACTCCAGGAGCCAGAGGCCGCATCATCAAAACCACCACCACCAACTTGTGTTTCAAACCAAGCCTGAATCATTCAAGAATATACAAAGATGAGGACAATCCAAATTCTTATTAGCATAGCTTCTCGTCTACTGTATATTTCACCACAAAAGTGGTTAGAGATAAGCAGAGAATTGCAAAACATATAAGCATCAAGAGGCACCGCTTTTACATTCAAGCATTCAACTTAAGCCTGGATGGACTGCCAAAAACAGAACTTTCCAAAAATATTTTGATTGAAATGCCTGGGTTGTTGACTTTTATTTGTAACTCCAGCAAATTAGCCTGCAATCGATTATTATGTCACCCTTGGATTGGTGTGATCGTCATTGTTGCGATCTAAAGCTTCCAGTAAAAGAACTAGTCTGGAGAGCACTGGTGTCACCTTGAAGAGATAAGGACATTGAAAGGTACCTTCACTTGTGTCTTAGGTGCAAAAAGTCAACTACCAAGGTTGTATTCTTTGATTGGTCTAATACTGCTGGCAAGCTCCGTCGTCTTTTGCCCTTTATTGTGAGTATTCTACATATATATGGTGTTGTGATTGCCTATTTCATGTTGAATTCTTCATTACATAAATAATTGGATTGGTTGCAATTTCTCAGTATTTGCAGATGCTTCTAATTTCATAATAAAGGTCACAACTTACAACTATATCACATTAATAATTATACTAATATAGTAATAAAACAGATTAAATATATGTCGAATATGGGAAAACCTTGTAAAGAAAATAGCAACTGCAAGACTTTAGATGAGATTAAGAAACTATAAGTTCTGACCTGATAGTAACGTACAACGTGCTGATGTTGCAAACGTGAAAGCGTTGCTACCTCCCTGAGTATCTTGTCAAGGAACACATATCAACAAAGTTAACTAAGACAATCTGACAATGTATGAGAAAATGTTCTAAACTACGACTACCTATATGACACTCAGAACAACTGTATGGAGTAATATAAGTAGAAACGAGATGGTACTGCCATGAGTAGGGATTTTGGGAACTTCTATGCCATGTCAGACAGGAAGAATCAGCCAGTTAGGAATTTTATTGTTATGATAGATGGTACTGCCTCATAGAACATTGATCTCAGACATACGTTCAATGACTGGGAGATTGATGATTTGGCTACCTTGATGGCGAGATTAGGGTCTCCGCCTAATATCACTCTCGAAGATGATCGAAGAGGTTTGGGCCCATGATGCCAATGGTATATTTACTATTAGATCTTGGTATTGAGCCCTTCTTGCTGCCTCACCTAACCAACCTCATATCCTATCATACCTTGTTTATCCTTGGAGTTTCATTTGGAAGGCTAAAATTCCATCTCGGGTTTCTTTCTTCACTTGGTGTTCGGTTTTTGGTAGAATTTTAACCATTGACAATCTTCGGAAAAGGAAAATAATTATTGTTAATTTCTGCCCTTTTTGCTATGATTAAGGAGAATCCATTGTTCATACTCTTATCCTTTGCCCTTTTTCTTATGCCATTTGGAACTATTTTATTCAATCTGGTTCAATCTCTTGGGTGTGTCCTCGATCTGTTTGTGATCTTTTGATGATGTGGTCTAGTCTATGGTCCCCCACCCGCACTAAGAGAAAGTTGTGGAGTATCATTCCCTTTGTGATACTATGGGGTATATGGTTGGAAAGAAACCGGAGACATTTCGAGGATAGAAGTCTTGACGTTGCACATTTGATTCTTCACATCAAAGGATTGCTTTTCCTTTGGTGTAAGCGGTGGAAGGAGTTTAAAGAGATACCATTCAGGTCCTTTGCTTTTTCTTGGGAGGATATCATCCGAGATGTTTAATCACTATTGTATTTCTGCTTTTACTTGTTGTTGTCTTTTATTTTTCGGTTCTTAGTAGGATATCTCATCCTATATTGTAATTATCTTTTATATAGTTTATATATATATTGATCGTTTACCTCTTCAAAAAAAATAAGTAGAAAAGAGATGTGATCATTCTCAAATTTGAAGCACCCAACTCAAAACCGATTGGATATGAGTGGAGCACCCCATGAACTTACACATTAATTACCTAGGCTTTAAACTTGCGATGTGGGTCATAAATCTCAACACGCCCCCTCACGTGTGGCATGACTTGACACTAACATAAGGACTTTATATTTAGTGGGTGATGTGAAGCACGTGGTTCCTTTGGGCCAAATACTAAAATAGCATGCTCCGATACCATCTTAAATTTGGAGCATCCAACTCAAAACCAACAATTGGCAATTAGTGGAGCTGCCTATGAACTTATATGTTAATTAGCTAGGCTTGAAACTCCCAATGTAGAACTATAAATGATGTATACGAAGGCGGAAGCAACTTTGAATCAATGACACCAATGAATAAAATTGATAAACACCCAAAAACTAGGGTTTCAAAGGGAAAACGAATTTCCTTAATTCAATCTCTTGATTAAACAATCCAAAAACAACCCACCTAACAATGAAGACCTAGATGCCTTTATATAATAAATCTTGTACCTAATTCTATTTAGAGTCCTAATAGGAAACTACTACTTACATAACAAATAAAAATAAAAACTAACTAAACTAAATACTATTAATTCCATGCCCATGCATCAGACTCCCCAGCTTAAAAGCAAACTCGTACTCGAGTTTAAGAAGAAAAAAAAAGAGAGAACGTTGTGGCAGACCTTGGTGGTGAAGCTCGTCGACCACGGGCTATGGTAGCACTCTGGTGGCGCCTAAAATTCTGGTGGGTGTGACCATTAGGATTGGGCCTGAAAACATGTTGTGCTCAGCCTTGGGCCTGGTCTAGATAAGCCCACAGTTGGAAATTAGGTGCAAAATTAGAACCTAGTTCAGTGCTAGTAGCATATTGGGCTTGGTCAGTAGAAGCCCAAATTGGGGTTTCAATCTCACGAACAGACATAGAAGGAAGAGATTTTCTTCCCCGACGAACTGGCTGTGGAAGACGATCTGCCAGGGGTGCATAAGCTTGATCTGTGAGGTAAGCTTGCGGAATTTCTTGGCGACCTCCTTGATTGCGCTGATGGTGGTGGTTGCCAACTTGATTTGGAGGAACCAAATTCGGAACTTGGCGGTGGCGAGTTCTTAGATCTTCTCCTTCAAAATCAAGATTTTTGTTGCTGTAAGTGCTGGGATTTCTCTCTCTAACTCCGTGGGTGTGGTAGGGAGTTTGAATTCCACGAATTGGAGATGGTGGGTTTGATATGCTGCGATTGTGGGGGTCTGCAGCAGCCACCCATTGAGCAATACGATGTTCCATATCGCTAGAAACTGTGGGTGAATGTGGTCGAGAAGGTCGTGGCTATGTTGGCGAGGTTTGGAGGGTCGGCATACATCGATATCGGAATTGGAACTATGCAAACTGTGATCACTAGGGGCATCGTCTTCATCCCTTTGGCACGAAGTTGCTCTTCAACGATTTGCGATGCGTCGATAATTAGGTGCGAAGTTTCGACAACATCTCCTTAATCTCTCGAATTCCAACTTGCTACCTTGTAGTTCTTCTTCTACACGGTTTAGTCGTGTATTTACTGCTGGTGGTCGTCCGCGTCCTCTTTGTTGAGTGTCCATGACGAGCAAACCAGGAAAAAACCTAAAACTCTGATACCAATTTGATGTATATGAAGGCGGAAGCAACTTCGAATCAATGACACCAATGAATAAAATTGATAAACACCCAAAAACTAGGGTTTCAAAGGGAAAACGAATTTTCTTAATTCAATCTCTTGATTAAACAATCCAAAAACAACCCACCTAACAATGAAGGCCTAGATGCCTTTATATAATAAACCTTGTTCCTAATTCTATTTAGAGTCTTAATAGGAAACTACTACTTCACATAACAAATAAAAATAAAAACTAACTAAACTAAATACTATTAATTCCGTGCCAATGCATCAATAAATGTCAACACGACAAATCGCTGATTACTCTAAAAGGTCGAACTTGTGGAGATGGAAGATCTAGATCTAAACCATAGGTTGGACACACCTAGAAATGGGGTGGAATAACCTCAACAATAATCAGTCGTACATAAACCTAACTTTCACCAGATGTTAGAGAAAAAGCTCGTGTAGTAGGTGCCAAGGGTTTGAAATATAGTGGAATTACCTCAATATTCTATCATTAACCTGAAGACTTTTGTCCTTGAGGCGTATCTTCTTCATAGCATATTGCCTTCCATCTAGCTTATTTTTGCACAAAGCAACATGACCAAAACCACCATGGCCTGCAATAATAAAAGCCAGGCTACATGTGGGTGAAGAAAGTAAGCATAGAAGTGCAAATTAAGGTTTCTCTCAACATGATTCAGTGGTTATTGACCGAGTAACTTTATCAGTCTATTACAACTGTTACAATACCCAAATCCAAGTTTCTTCTTAATATATCATCTCAATCTTAAAGGAAACCCTTTACTTGTATTTTTAATTTCTTTAAATCTCTTACGGAATTCAGATGACCTACTCCCCAAACTCTATCTCATGCAATTCTTTATAACTACACCTTTATTAACCATCGTTGCAGTCTATAACCCATCTAAAACCAAATTGGCAACGATGACAATGTTCTTATTTCAATTCCAAGGGTTTCATAAGCTCTAAATATGACATTTATGGAAATAGGGTAATGTAAATAAACAAGTTGTTGAGCTATTCATAAAGAAATACATCTGGCGGAAACAATGAAATCCATTTTACAGACTACACAGTAAAATTAAAACTCACAAAAAAAATCATTTTTTTACAGATACAAGGAAGACACTTCTTAAACTAGGAAGGGCTCCCTCTTCAAAAAACACCCTTACCAAGTGAACATAGCTCCTCAAAGTCATTAAGATATCGAGAACTTGGAAGGGATGTGGCCTGTGTCCCAAAATCAGATGCACCATTCCAAAATTGAGATTGTGGAGATACAACCTACTCAACGGCAAGCGACTCGCAAAAGTGAGAAAACAACAAGCAGCACTACTGCAATATCAAATTTTATTTATGTGAACTTTAACCCAAAGGAGAGCAAAATGATCAACCACATGCTCCCGGAAAACATGATTGAAAGCTTGCTTGAAGAGAGATGGTGGCTTTGTGGCCAAATCCCGTGTCCATTCTGAGATCATCTGAAACAATTCAGAGTAAGTATAAGATGTGTCAGCTACATTGTAAGAAGAATACAACGCAAAGCCACTTGAACCATAACTACGCATAATATCAGCCCTAAGATGAGGAAACGGAGCAACATAACATGAACCATAAGTCTGTAACTTCACATAATACATACCCCGAGGCTGTACAGCTCTGATGTTATTTCTGGCAAAGCATCAGCTAATGGTCCTTTAGCAGAGCAAGCAAGACGAAGCAAATGAACCTAAGGGCAATTAAAAGGTAGTGTTAGCCTAGGAAAGCATTCTGTAACAGCTGATGCATTTAAAAGATAAAGGAGAACATACCATGATTAAATCCTTTCTAAAAGCTTCAGAATCCTGCATCAAAATAGACGACAGCAATTCTGAAGGCTTGTCTTCCAGGCTACCACCATCAAGTTTTAATACATCTTTTGGAATAGGTTCCTAGAGCAAAAAGAACACCACAGTACACATTAAACACCATAAAACGTTAAAGAAAATAATTATGATGTGACAGTATTACTTGTCCCAAACCTAATAGTTTAACTTTGGGTGCACTTAATAGGATGAATTCTAACCATGCTTCTACCTTTTGATCCATATGCGTCGAATCACTTCCTACTGACTCTTCTGCAAGTGAACTGCTAGAGCTATTGCTGTCACTTTCAGTTTCTTCCTCAAGAGAGCCTAACTTGCCTATGGAATGTGGTTTAGGTCGCCGCTCAGTGTCTTGTAATGCTACAGCCTTTTCATTGGGCATAACATGCTTTTCTGCAATTTGATGTTCAAAATTTGGAGGATCCAATGTATGAGCGTGTATCAGAGAACTTGTGCTTCTGCTTTTGTCAGTGGGAGGGCCCCAGTCCCATGATTCTCCATTGGCATTGAAAAGGTCAACCAGACCATAAACATAAGGCCCTCTGGAAGACTGAGTCAGATCAGAAATCACTGTCAAATCCTCATGAATCCATTGATCCCTTTTTTCCACACTTGAAGAAGAAACCTGCAAGGAAGTAACACACATATAAAATTGGAAATAAAAGACCAAAAAGCATTCTATTACATGCTAATGCATATATCCTAAAGCAATGAGATCATTATAGTTTCTTAGGAATGTCAGAGTTATCAAGTTATCTCGCTTATGGACTATGGTAGAATCAATGTAAATTTGATGTAAAAGCCATTATATAGATAGAAAACGAAATTAGAGAAAATGTAAGTTTGATCTACATTGAAAGAAGAAAATGAAACTGTGGAGTTATCTTCCAATGTTAAGCATAATATCACTGAGAATTGGACAATTATTTCACAATACGATGATATTATCGCAAACATATTAGTAAGCATTTCATAATTGAATATAGTGCTTACAGGTTCTTTTGATTGTTCAATCGGGACAATTTCAGATAGGAACTCCCTAGCAGCCTCGACGAGATTAAAAACCATTGCTCGTCCTTCTCGAGCATCAAAGTTGGCCTGACAAAGAGCATGCCTATTTAAGTTGGATATCTGGCATTTTACGCCAACAAATAAAAAGAGAAGGACGACTAGTAACCTGCTCATTTAGCAGAGACAAAAGTTTGTCTGCTTCGTCTTTGGATACTCCTTGGCCCGGTGTTAGTTTCAATTTTGGTGACTTGTAAGGATAGCCGGGTAAGCATCTATTATAACAGTAGGTAAAAATTGGAGTAGGAAAGTAAGTATAGTGAGGGATAATTGAATAATATAAGAAGAAACATAATAGGGTGGTATGCAACCTGACAGAAAGAAGAGCGGAAAGATCAAGATCTTCGTAACCTGTATCCTTTGAGTAAGGCCTGTATACATTATTATTATTATTATTATTAACATATATATACATACATGGTTTTAAAAACAAGAAAATAAGTCGAATGAGAAACCTGAGATTGATAGTGTATTGAAGAGGTGAATCAGAGACAAGTTTGAAGTCGTCTTGATATGTTGCGCCACTAATAAACGTTTAAAAGTAAGTCAGTGAATGAATCAAAATAAAAGAAATGAGACTGATAAAAAATAAAAAAGAGATACATACAGGACAGTGAGCTCTTCGGAGAGAAGGTCATTGTCGGCGTGTTGGAGAGAAGCATGTTCCGCAACTCCTCCTCCTCCTCCTCCTCTGCCCTTATTACTACCCTTGCGTCCACCTCGTTTCTTCTTCTTATTACTTCCACCACCCATTAATTCTTATTATTATTTTTGGTTTTTCGATTGATTATTATATACTTTCTCAACGACTAATAAACCAAATCCTATTATCAAATTGTAAGTGTTTACCGTTTAATAAACCGAAATTTTCATGAAATTGAAAGTTGGTAATTCCGAACATTGAGATTGAGAATTTGAGATAATAATACCCAATACCGTTACACAATTCGTTATAAGTTACAGGATTCCACAAGAAATTTACAGGTAAAGAGAGGCTGCAAAAACTATGTCCCTCTTAATCTTGGAAACGGCTTCTTCAAATTTTGTTTCCAGTTCACTTTCTCCTATCGATTTCACCGCCAATATAAGCTGCTGGAGAACTTCCTCTAATCTTCTGATAGCCCTCACCAGGCTTCCCTCAAAGACATGCGTAATTTCCATTATTTCGTAAAATTTGCTCCCTTTGGCCCATGCATACACAGCTTCCATGATATCAGGTCGGAAGGAACCTACAAACTTCTCAACATCGATTGGAACCTGCAGTGAAAAACAATTAGTCAAGAGAAACGTTTTCAGACAGCAATCAAGAATGGCCAGACTTATGCTTACAACGAATCCCGGTGGACCTCCTATGTGAATAATAACTTGACAGAATCTACTTAATATACCTTTACTCAGATTACCTAGCTAGTGTTTCCTTATCTTTTCCATCCATTTCCCCACTTTCTATATGTGAAATGTGAGCTAACGACCGGGAGGGATATAATTAACCCAATAGAGTTAACTATAACCTAGATCTCATAGGAGGGATAGCCAACCCCAATCAACAATCACAGGAGGAGTGTGTCACGTGATAAGTACAGATCAATGATGACAAACTTCCAAAGAAAAAAAAACCTACAAAATCATATAAACCTAACAAAAAAAAACCAAGTAAAAGGTTCTTTGGCGATTACATTGCTCTCGAGCTGAGCTTTTGCAACCCTCCTTGCTGTCTCCTGTAGTTGAGTAAAAAGCAAATCAAGTTCATCCCTGGGTTTCTGGGCATCTTGAAGCTTCTCCTGCCACACAAAACATGAGAGGAGAGACACCATTTCTTCCACATTTACGTCTTTTAACACTCCATTAAACATGAGCTCCGTCAGAGTTAACTCATCAGCACTGCTGATTTCACAAGCAACCTTCCCTTTGAGTTTTACAACATCTTCACTTGTTACATATCTGCAATTGATATCATCAGCAACATATTTAACATAGTAATAATGTATCATATAATGGCATGCTTTACGGGTAATTCTTTCTTGACCAATGCAAATAATTAAAAAACATATAAGCTCTGCATCAAAGAGGACAACAAAAAGTAGGAGCCTCAGTTTTCTCATTTCACTTGTGAAAAACAATGGTAAGAAGAAAGTTAAGATTTACAAGGGACACATAACATGACAAGCAATGCCACAGATGCTATTAAGCTACCAAATACAGACAGCCTCGTCTAGTCATCTAACAAACAGGATCAAGGTTCAGACATCCACTCAAAGTTTCTATAGACTATCTGACGTAGCGGAAGCAATATGGAAGTTTAATAAGAACATTGAGATGATAATTTGAGAGCAAATTTAATTGATGATAATGGAGAAATGATTACAATTTTCATCCTAGAAGCTCTTTAAATAGAGGACTCCTTCAAATCATCTTTGAAACCTTCTAAAACATCTAAAAACACTTTCCTAAGTCCTAACCTATCTATATCATATTAGTAACATCTAAGACTACTAGAACTCATAAACTAGACTTCTAGACACTTCTAAATCATGCTTAAATAATAAAAACAGTATTTACTTGTTTTTAGTAAATTCAAATTTACTAAAAACAATTAAACCATAACCATAGACCCTATGTTCTACATCATAATCGACCAACTTAAGACCTTTTTGTTGTGCAGAAGAAGAGGATAGTAATAACAACAAACAAACAAATAAAAGAAAACACAAACAATCGGATAGAAAGAAAGAAGAGGAGGGCATTATTACCCAAGCCTCCGAAGAACCCGTTTTCGTGCTTTAAGCTCATCTTTAAATGCCAATGCTGTAGAAGTACGCATTGTTTCCCTAATCGCCTTAATCTTCAATTTTAATTCTTTTTTCATGTGTAGCACTTTAAGCTTTTGCTCAATAAGTGGAGACTTTGCTATTTCATGCTTGTCAAATAGGCCCTCTAAAGCCTCTACCCGACGAGCTTTCTTTTTGTAATCATTGTTTTGAACCTATATTCATACAAGAAATTGAAATGGTCATAAATGAAGAAAACCTAGATGCTGACAGAAACTTCACCAAAACTCATCAACCAAAAACACAATAAACAAAATCATACTTTTAAGTCATCTTCAGGATCCAGGAGAGGAATTCCTTCTTTGGAATATCTAGAAAGAACTTCTGAAACTTTCTTCAATGTATTTTCTCGAGCTTCAAATGGTAAAAGATCCTTTGGTATTATAATGCGGACACTGCTAAGATTAGCAATCTGTTCAAAAGAAAACAGATAGCAATAGATTAAAAGAAGAAAGGACATACAAACCAGAAGTGCTAAAGCATAATTCAGTCAAAACAAATACAAGAAACGTAAATTTCAACAGTTGGTGAAATATATGAGTACACAGAGAGTTTGAAATAGCGATAAGCAATATAATGCCAATTCTGAGAGGGTCGAGCTCTACTATTATATTTCGACAAGCTTCTTTGGCTGAGATGGACATAACAGGGACTCTGATGGCTCTTCTTTACAGAATTATTCTCCTTCTTTCCTGTGGAAGGTGGGATTTGATCCCAAGACCTTGCACCCAACCTCCCAAAGCTTGACCAATAGGCCATAGGACACCTTGCTGTGGACAAATGTGTCAATAGGTTATCACAACCTACCTTTTGTAACCCACCCCAACCCCCCCCCCAACACCCACACCCACCCACCAAGAAAAAAAAAGGCCCAAAGGCCCCTCAGATAGCAACAATACTCAGTTCTTAGGAAATTCAATACCTAGCACTAAGTTGGACATTCCTCACATTCTGTGCATAGCTCCAAGATTTTATAAAAGCTAATGAACGATTTTAATCAAATTAAAATGCTTTCTCATCTTTTATGTTCTTCTTTCTTCTACTTTGAAGACAAATCCAAAGTAAGGAGCAAGTCAAAATATTTGTCCTTTATTAAACAGAAATATTAACTATCTAGGTTCACGTGCATTGCCTGAGTGATTGGCATAGAGACAACAGCAGGCTCCCCAACTTCTTGTAGTCGAATTATCTTAATGGATTTTTTGCCAGTAGCATCCTTGCTCACTACACATCTTGTAAGAACATCCACCACATAATTTGAATCCTCGGGTTTCTTACTTGTGTCATCTGAATTTGAGCAGAAATACATGGAACAGATATATATAAACATTAGCATTAGCTTTTAAAGGGTGGGGGCAGAAGATACACTCCACTATCACCACAAAAGAAAGAGTGCAAATAAAGAACTTTGCTCACCTTCAGAAAGTCCTTTCAACCTTTCAAAATTGATTATCACACCCCATGTAACTTCGTCTTCAGTAGAAAAAGATGGGGTGTCATCAGTCCTTGTGCACTGGATACAAACAAGCCGGGCAGGCTGCAGAAAAGGCAAACAGTACCTTGGGGAGAAAGCAATATCGCGAATTTTCTTCTTCAATTTGTGATACTCCCTTAATAGGTGGTAGTAATCATTCAAGCTCTCTTCTTCCTCAATGACAATTGAATCTCTCTCCTCTTCCAGGGCTTTCGCTTGTTTCTACAAATTATTAACAAAAAAAAAAAAAAAAATCAGCAAAAAAACCATTTGATCTTTCCACCAATTTTCTTAACAAACTATGGCCCATGTCAACTAACCTCAAGATCAGGAATGGCACGATCAGACTGGAACTGGTAGAATGAATTCCGGAGCAGATTCTCAGGATTACCATCTTCACAACGCATTTGATTCAACAGCATATTGTAGCTCAGATGGAAAGCACTGGTGATATTGGAAGTTGCATTAGCACAAAACTCAAAAAGAAAGAGAGGAAAAATAAAGAACAATGCAGACTTGATTTCTCTTCTCATTTTCTATTAAAGTTAAACTTGTCGATAGTTTCCGAAAAATATATATCTCAAGCCATATCATGGTCTTGTCATTCTTTGACATACAACCTATCTAAATTTGATTAAGCCAAAAGATACTTAGCCTTTACCCATTCAGCATAGTCAACAGTTGTTATTTCCATCATTCTCAGCTTAGTCTCACAGTATTCTTCATTTCTTCACACAGCAGATTCACTGTGTTTGAAGTTGTGCATGTCAATAAAAGGAAAAAATAAGGTATTGTATCTCGAGATCTGCTATGTATTTCCACCTCATTGTATTGCATCTCAAAAATCATCAGTATTCCAACATCCATATATGAGACCATATGCGTTTTTCAAGAGGTCTTCCTGACTAATGACTTACTTGCAAAATTTCTATAATCAAGTGTTTCATCACTTAATATTCAATAATGAGAATAAGAATGCCATAACTGTTCAAGATCTCAATTCAGGAAAAAGAACAGCTCAGAGAGTCAAGGAAGTAAAATGATTTCACGTGCTAACGGAAATTCCTACCTGTTCAAACAATCAGCACTTCCTTTAAGCATCATCTTAGCTGTTGATGGCTCCAGCTTCTCATCCACCATTAGAATGCATATCCCACGTTGATCAATACCTCGACGGCCAGCACGGCCACTCATCTGTATATACTCTCCACTTGAAATCCATCTGAACTTATCCCCATCAAACTTGCGGACATTTGTAAAGACCACTGTTTTCGCAGGCATGTTTAAACCTATGCTAAAGGTCTCTGTGGCAAACAAACACTAAAGAAGAGAATGGAAAGCTTCAATTACATGCAAAAAATTTAAAATCAAAATATGTAAAAGTACAAACGAGTTAATTTTCCATATTATTATCCTATCAGAAGGAAACAAAATTGGTCAAGTGTGAGAGTAGTTCATATGTTCAAATTTAATCTTAGCTGCAGAGTAAGTTCCCCTGAGAGAAACAAAGGCTCATCTAGGCTCATACTACAAACTATTAGGAACTTGGTACTACAGTATCATTTATCTCAAACATAAGCAAAAAAGACTGGATCCACTTATTAATCATAAGTCTTCATTTATTTACTAGTGAGTTGTGACCCTATTGTGCGAGAACTATAACAGCCTTTTCTTCCATGACTAAAGGTTCAGAATCCATTGTCTGAGAAAGAAAGGAATTGGGATCTTCTGCCTTTGGCAACTCTCGTGTTCGGTTTTGATGCAGTGGAATGAGGTGCAAAAAAGTGTAGTGAATTATGCTATAATGGGTGATAAACTAATATTCTACTCATCCATGCAATCATAGGAACTGAGGTGCAATAGAATCCTTCGAACATTCTGCCAGTCTGCCTACATATAAACAAAAGAAAATAAACTAATCCTACTTTCAAAAAAAATTAGTGATAGTATAGCATTGTGTACATGTAATGGTTTCTACAGTTTTATTCCTCACCTTGATTAGACCTTCTTGAAATAATATCTCTATTACTTCCTTCAAAATGGGAAGCAAGCCAGAATGATGCACACCTATTCCACGCTTCAAAAGAGGTAACATATTTGAAACCTGTTTATAATCAAAAGAAGTAAGTTACAGATGATAGAAGAGAGCTCTAAAACCAAGGACCAAGTGCAAAGGAATGCTACGCACATAGTCCGAACACATGAGAGAGCATTTATTAGTTGATAGTGTAGAATTTCAAGATCAAAGGTTTCTTTCTTATATACCATTTAATGAGACGTAATTCGGTCATAAAAGAAACACTATCTTTACCCAACTTGGGAAGAGATCAAATGAGAAATTTCTTAATAAGAAAATGAAGATAACCTAGAGCCCTAGACTCAACAATTAACTAGAAAGTAAGGCTCTTAAACCCTCAATTAAAAATGACTAGTGTTTTATCAAACTAAACTCGACTGGATGCTCAACCATCTTCACCAGAAGGAAAAAGATCCAACACTCATTTTTTTCATAAACTAGATAGTTCTTTCAAGAATAACATCCATTAAATATACAGGTTATCCCATGTCTGGTTAGAGCTTGTAGCATCGACCTTACATGAGATGAGGCGAAGGCCTTTCCTAAAGTTGAGTAAAAATCATCATTGTCACTTTGTTATACCTGCGCTTCAAGGATTCACAAGCCATTTCTAGCCAGAATGTTCTTATTGATAAGGATCCATCAAGCATTTCTAACAACTTCAAGAAACAGAAAGCTTGAACTACCAGTGGGCTTTAAATCAAGAACAAATGTAACTGATAGCAGTTTGAAACAAAAGAATGGGATAGAAAAAAGTTGTGGAAATGAAGAAATGGCTAAAATTAGCTGGCAGCTTAACATGAGAGTAACCACTGTAAAACTGGATGTGTATTATGACTATTATCAAAGAGTTTGAATGGTAAATAACTAAATATCTTTTCTGACCAAAAAAAATGTTAAAATGGCATCTTGCCTGAGGAAGCTTCTTATCATCATCTGAAAGTATGTCCATTGCACTCCAAAAGATAGTTTCTACATTTACTTTCTCATCATCCTCATTTAGGTCCATCTTTGCCATCTATAACACAAGCAAAAGAGATGTTAAATAAGAAACACGTCGATTTAGAAACTCTTAAACAAGGGTGCTTCAGCAGATCTCTATAGCAGTGTGGAAGACCATATATTCTTTTGTATCTAAATATAAACTTTGTTTTGTTGATCAAGAGATGTAAAACTAAAGGTAAAAGTATCCTATGTCGCACAAAGCTTAGACAAATTATTGAGGTAATATGCGAATCAAAACCAGGAGGAAGAATTTAACCTGCATTGCGAGAAATTCACACTCCCTTTTACTAAAACTGAAAATAATCACTGGATCGTACTGGCGCTGAATTATCATTTTGACCAACTTAAAGATATCACTTTCATCACCAGGTCTACCTGTGACTATACCCTTTTGCCACTTGCCATTCTCCCTCTTCTTCTCACTTTGGCTAGCAGGAACAAGTGCATTTATAGATTTCTGAAAGCTGTCCTCACGAAATTTGCCCTTTTCATCCACCACCAAGTACAAGCCCTTACCTCCAGAAGGAAAGACATAATGCTGAAGAGGTGTTGGGCGATAATCCGTGTATACAATATGGCATGGCTGTCGGTGAACCTTTGCAACCCAGTCAGCAAACTCCTTGGCATTGGGCACGGTGGCAGAGAGAAAGACGAAATGGGAATTCTTGGGAGCCATAACGATACTCTCTTCCCAAACAACACCTCTTTCCCTATCACGCATGTAATGAACCTCGTCGAAAATAACCCAAGCCACCTCCCTCAAAATCTCGGAACCTTTGTACTGCATACTTCTCCAAATCTCAGTAGTCATAACGAGACAAGAAGCATTGGGGTCAATAGTAACATCTCCAGTCATCAAGCCGACATCAGAGAACTCCTCTTTGAACTCTCTGTACTTCTGATTACTAAGTGCTTTGATTGGACAAGTGTAAATAACACGCTGCTTGTCTCGAAGGGACATTGCAATTGCGTAGGAAGCGACAACGGTCTTGCCAGCAGAGGTGTGAGCCGAAACCATGACGGACTCGGCATTGTCGAGACACTTGATTGCTTCGGACTGAAAAGGGTCGAGTTCGAATGGGTATTCTCTGGCGGGTTTGGGGGGTTTGGGTTTGGGTTTGGAGCTAGAAGGAACGTAGCCTTGAGGATAAGAGACGTCGTGAAGACAAGTGATGTTGTTGGGTTCTGATTCTGATTCTTCTTGTTGTTGTTGTTGTTGGAAAATGGGCGGTGAAGGAGTAGTAGGGGTGTCGTCGGAGGATTTACGCTTCAAACCACTCATTATTATTATTATTATTACTATTTCGGGCAAGGGTTTACTACTTTGAAGAAGACGATCACTAAACCCTATCAAGTTCTCACGTCCCGTCTAATTAATTGGGCTTTGCTTTTGGGCCTCGCGTTTTCTCATGCGCTCCATTAATATTAATAGTAACCTTAATGATTCTGGACAAAGTCCGTTTATTTTATCCATCGTTTATGTCAGAATCATTCTCCTCCACCTCTGGAATATGGTGTGGCCTCATTTTTTTTTTTATTCTTCATTAATCTCTCTTCGTCAAAGCATATCCAGTTTGTATTATATCAGGTCTATAACATGTTATTGTGATGGAAAGAGCTAAAAGACCAGGGGTGATCGGACTGATCATCTCACCTAGAAAATACTCATTTGATTCATTCACCTTTGCTCATTTTCAAAATTATCATCGTTATTTAGTTTTAAATTAGCTGTGTGGTTGCTAAGAGCATCTCCAATTGGTGGTGTAAACTGTATAGAGTGGAAAGTTTACACTCTGAGTGTCCAAAAACTCTATCTAATAGGGGTGCTAAACTGTAGGTAATATGCTATTAGTTGATAGAAGGGGTGGAGAATTCCCTATCTCACTATTAGTTGATAAATAGCTCGGGAGACACTTGAACACACGTCTGAACAAAAGAAACATTTTAATTTTCAACAACAAGTATATGATAGCCGGGCCGGGTTTTTAATTGTGAGTTTGTTTAGTGTATTTTTTTTTTTTAATTTGCGTTGTAAGAATCAAGTCTTGATAAGTATAGTTGTTAAAAAAGTTTAATAAAGAGTTGGGTTTTCAGAGATTGTAAATGATTTTGTTATTTGGCATAGAAGTTTTATTTGTTTTTAGATATAGATAAAATTTTAAAATTTTTAATTGTGAGTTGGTTTACTTCTTGTTTTTGTCTTTTTAATTGTTTATAACGTCAGACTTATAATAATTTTATTGCCAAAGAGTTTAATAAAGAGTTGGGTTCCAATTCGGTGATTGTAAAAATTTTAAGTGATTTTGTTATTTAGCGGATGAGTTTTATTTGTTTTTTAGATATAGATAAAAGTTTGGGTTATTTAGTAACTTCTACTAAAAATAAGTTTCGGCGATCTGACACAATTTTGCCAATGCTAAGTAGCGTTTTAATTGTGAGTTGGTTTAGTATTTTTTTTTTTTTAATTGTTTGTAATAAAGTGGAACTTTTTAAGATTATTATCAAAGAGTTTAATAAAAAGTTGGGTTCTCAAAGATTGTGAGTGATTTTGTTATTTGATATAGAAGTTTTATTTGTTTTTAGATCAGATAAAAATTTATACAATCTCTCAAGAACCCCATTGGACTTGTCATTACATTCTCTAGTCCATAACTTTTACAATCTATAAAAGCAAGAAGCTCAGCAATATGTTGTTAGGTCAATCGTGCCACCAAAAACCATGTTGTGTGGACAAAACCGAACGGAATAAAACAATCTTAATTAACTTTTTAAGTTTTCCGTGTTTTTCAATCTTTTTTTTTTTTTTGCTTCTATTAATTTGTTTTTCTCCTACCTCAAAGGTTTCATTCCCAAGCCCTACTAATGGAGAGGCTCCAGTTGCATCAACACACGCATGCCTCCCCTCAAACCAACTGTATATCAGTACACCCACAGGCGGAAGTGTAGATCTTCCTTCATTTGGATCAATGAGAAAATTCACGGGAGCCTCCATATTCACTTGTACTCTAACCCCCCAAAATGCATCACATAAAATATTTCTGACATGATCATGTTGGTATTGGAAACCTGAAAAATGTCTACAATGTGATGTATGGTCCCCGAAAGTATCTAGTTTTTTTTTTTTTTAATTTTTAATTTTTTTTTTTTTAATGTAAAGCGTCAGGACAAGTTCTTGATGTGTATCCACAATAATGCAACATATCAAATTATCAATTGATCCAAGACCGCTTGGCTTCACTTGACGGGAGATGGTTACACCAAGTAGATGTTAGTTGCAACTTCTGCATGTAATAGCTAGACAAAACGTCCTAGCTCATTGTTACATAAAGGGCATTACCAATGGGGCCTAGATATGGGCTTTTATTTTCAAATTTGACGGACCTTTAAAAAAAAAGAGCTTCCAACACAACCCTAAATGGGCCTCTAATTTCATCATCATGTATATATGTCTTCATTCTTACATATTTTTTGAAGGAACAACCCAAGCCCATAATTTCTACACATGACTCAACTTAAAAACTCACGTGACTTCGGTTGAATCAAAATTTTGTTATTCTCACCGTTTTTAAAGGAGAAACAAGAATCTCGATCGGAACACCAAACCATTTCCAGATTTAGCTCCTTTTTACTGCTTCTCATTCATCCAACACAGCGCTCCAAAAATCTGACGTGGACCTGGTTTTATGGGCCTGCCTTGGTGGTGCCCTAAGAGAATTAGACAACAATATCATTGTCGTAGGAGAGAACAAAATAGAATGACGTACTACCATGACTAGGGGGTGTACTTTTCATTGTTATTGGTTTAATATCCAATCGATTTTTCGGATAATAATTGACCAACCAATGGACTAAGCTTTTGGAATTTAAGTTTTAAATTTCTATTTCAGTTGAACCTCTTGAAAAGAATGGAGATGGACATGTTATGTTCCATTCATCCAAGTCAATGCCTAGTGTTTTTGTATATTGTATATTAATTTAAGTGAACCCTTTATATAGATGTTTTTGATGCACACCTTTACAACGTGCACTTGCTAGGACGAGTCTAACAAACACAATTGAAAAGCTCAAAATCCGTGTGATTTGGCAATCAAGTAATTAATTTATTATGTATATATACTTATCTTTTAACATTGACCTAAGGTGACAAATATGACTGGAGTTTCCCTTAATAAAAACTAGAAAGTAGATCTATGCATACGGACTATTTTGAAAACTTGTTCAACAATTATAACTATATATATAGAAATTTTCTAACAAAACGTGATTCCCATTTTACCGTTTTAATTTCCTAACAAATTGTTTTAATTAATTTTTAAAAACCCGTTTTTTAATTGAGAGAGAGAGATCCTGTTTTAATAGTTGACTTAATTTAGACGTGTGATTTCCGTGTGATTCCATATAGTGTTTTAATAGGATAATGATTTCCGTTTTAATTATAAGTGTTATAATTTATCTTTTTAATATGAGATAAATTCACTTTTAATAGGAGATGATGTGAAATTTTAATAGAGCTTGAAAAATACCTATTTGTAGGAGATTTAATATTAAGATATAGATTCAAACAAGCGCGGTGTATATATGCTTGATGCTTCGGCACAATATGCATTGTAAGTTATATATGCTTCGGCACAATAAAAAAAACAATAAATAATAATATTTAAAAGTGCAAATGCTATTCAATAACTTTTATTTGTCATCCACATGCACTTTTGCATTATTGCATAATCATAACCTGGTGTCCATGGAAATCGTTATGTTTAAATAAGAGTGATAATAACTAACACAATTTTTCGGGTTACATCATCTCTCACATAACTTCAATTCTCTGGACAAGGGTACGTGCATAAGCACGTTCTAAGGCCCACGGGAGGCTTACTCGGTATGCATACTCCATGACCACCTGTATGTCGAGCTGCGCATGCTCCTGGACAATTAGTCACGCACGGAACCCACGTCTCATTGCATGTTCTTCTGGCTTCGACCATTGACATATGTTCAACTGCACAACACAATAAACCATTACCTTGTTTCATTGTAAAATCTTAACAAAAAATTAGTAAAAAAATAACGACCTAAATATCTAATACGATGAACTCGAAACCTGAAGCAAAGAATACAAGAGAGATCAGAAAGTAAAATGCAGCGGAACAATTCTTCGCCATCTTTACTTTTTAGAGAAGAAAATATAATTCAAGTCTATGACTAATGGATGAAAAAAACACTCTATTCTCAACTCTCAATATATATATAATTTCTGATTATGGCTTAATTAATATAGTGTTTTTTTAATATGTATAATAAAAATAAAAATCATAAAAGTTGATTTCCTTAAGATTAAGATGTTGGATTTCCTTAAGATAAAAATCAAAATCTTAAAAGTTGGATTCTTACTTTTATGACAAGGATGTTGATTGACTTATTAGAGTTGTGTGAATTAGGAAACTTTTTAAGATTAAGAGTTCATGTTGTATTAGGAAATTTCTTATAATTAATTAAGAGTACGTGTCCACGTGGCATACATATGTTTCAAGAATGCGCCACCTAGGAATAGAAAATAGATTGTCCACATAAGATGTACTCTGCTTTAATATAGAGAGAGATGATATATAAATTTGTTAGATAATGGACTAATATAATGGTTGTCAAACGGCCCCTAAAGCTGTAGGGCGGACTATTAGAATGGTAGCATTAGAGCATTATCAACGTATTGTTAAAAAAATTTGTGACACATTCAGTTTTTTTCGTCGATCAAAATTGCTATTTTCGTGTCAAGTATCAACGCATTTTCGACGAATTTGGGGTTTCTATTTTGGACGGGAATAGTTGTCCCGTCCAACATCTTGGGCCCAAAAAAATATAACCTTTTTAATTTGTTAATTTTAATTTTTTATTAAAAAAAATTGAAAACGTTCTGGATGGCAAAACTTGTCCCGTCCAACATCTTTGGGCCCATATGCAAAATTGAGAAGTTTTAATTTTTTTATTAAAAAAGAAGGAAAAAATGTTGGACGGCAAAACTTGTCCCATGCGAGTCATTTTTATATTTCTAACTAATTTGGTTTCGGATTTAACAATTGTTAAAATAAAAGCGGTGTTTTGACAGCGCGTTGGGGACGAAAATTGCCAATTTTTTGTCAACTGTCACATTAGAAATGAATTATAACAATGCATTGATGATGCTCTTAGGAATCCAAGACTTCATAACCCAGTGCAAAATGAAAATGGCACCCAACATTCTACTCGAGCTCCACCAGAATTTGGAATTAGCAATTTCCATTCTTTATCTATATACATCCAAAAAAAACAAGGGGAAAAAAAATATTTGTAAAATTCGTTATCAATAAGCAATTTCAATTCTTTCTATAATACATCCAAAAAAAGGGGGGGAAATTATTTGTAGAACTTGTTATCAATAAAATTTTTCCACTTACTATTAAAATAAAAAATAAAAAAAATTCTAAATACGAATACGATATTGAGAGTTTGAGACCCTTCTTCCTAAATTGATGTTGATATGTTAGTTTCGTTTGTGGGCCGGGGGATGGAACAGGGTGCATGCTTTCATCTGTTTTATATCTCCAAATGTGCACACGTTCTTCTACAAATCTCGGTTAACTTGGCATACTTCTCAAACTTCTCTCCTCGTGTTTTCCCAGGGAGTCAATATGTCATATCACTGAGCATGGAACACTTCTATACAGCAGTTGTTAGCTGTTTGCTCTTGTTCTATTACAACCTTAAGCAAAGTGTTATAATACGAGCTTTCGACTGTTTTGCATGAAACAAAATATGTTGGAGTTCAAGATCCTCTGGGTGCTGGGAGTATATTGTTGTTTTTGAAGAAATGAAGATGCAAAAATCCTTCCTACACAATATGCGAAGGAAACAACATGATATTTCACCAAATTTCAAACAGTTACTGACCTCCAAACTGACGGAATGCGGAATCCATTATACCCCAAAATCTTTAGCAGAAACAATATCCGTTAGTTCCTTCATAGATTATGCAGTGGAGCCAAGATGTTCTACATGAAACACCCCCTGGGAGCAAAAAGTTGCTCGTTCTGCAGATACATTTTTTTTATCAAATAGGAGACCCTGGATCTCAATGTTTAAAAGCCAAGAGAGAGAGAACTAACATCTATTCAACACCATAGCTAGATTACATCAGATGAAAATGAGTTTTAATGTTTAAGTACTGCAATAGTCATCATACATTCTTACACATGAAAGACTCAAAAGCAAGGCAGGATAAGTGAAATTGAATTTTCGTCACCGCTTAACAGAAGCAGCCTGTGAAAGCGTTAAAAATACGCAAGCCTCATAGTATATTGGAGGCTTGTGTATTTTTAACTCTTTCACGGGCTGCTTCATAAACTATTGCTTGTTAAGTGGTGACGAAAATTCAATTTCACTTGTCCCGCTTTGTTTTTGAGTCTTTCATGCATGTGTATGAATGCACGATGACTATTGCAGTATCTTCGAAAAAAAACTCAATGATAACAACAAGATAACTTTTATGATTTGAACAGGAAGTCCTATCTCATGACCCTTCTAAGAACGACTTCACAAGGCTAAAAGCCCTGAGAGGCTGGAGTCTTGGAGCCTCGTGGCCAGCACCTCGAATCGTAGCAAAAACTAAACCATCATAGTCTATCTGATATCCCGCCACCTGTAAAGTAAGTAACTTTAGTTTCGGAATTAAATTGCTACCTTTTAACTCTAATGTAGGTACCAATAGTTATCTTTCATAATCGAGTATCAAAATTTAATAATTGAATAAGTTATATTTTCATCATTTACTTTCCTTAGTAATTACCTGTTTAGTGCCAGCATGCCAGGGCCTCCATGGGATCTTAACTGTAAGATTCAATGCATCAATGGCATATTGAGTGCTCGTCACAGGAACTACGGCATCCATGTCCCCACTGAAAATAGTATGATACTCAGTTACAGAGAAATACATAATCATATACTTGAAATGACAAAATGCAGGCTTAGACACTGTACCCTTTGCAATTAGACTTATTATTGAAGAAGACAAAAAATACTAAAAAGAATTGCTAAATTTAGAATATGATATGAAATTCATTGTTGTCAAAAAGCATTGGTCATTCCAACTGAAAGATATACCTGTACAACAATATTCTAAGACCCCTGGGAATGAGCCTTTTGTAAATTGGGAACATACTAGATGGGCAATCCTTCCACGGTTGAAGTGTTAAGCTGACAAATAGACAAACAAAAAGATGGTTATTTTTATGTGTCAAGTGGAAAAGAGAACTAGAGAATTAAGGTATTAGATGAATCAGAAGTTGAAGATTTAACAATAACCTGCAAAGCTCCCAAGCATTGGGCAATCTAGTTTTGTTGGCGTGCAAGTGTTTTTGTACTTGGGGAAGATTGAGATACGAGCGAACGAAGTCTCTCTCACAAGAAATACAAGGCTCTGAGTTGAGAGCATCCAAATATACATTTCCCATCTCATGTTGAATTTTATTTTCATACTCTATGCAGGTCGATAGGGTTGTTGGTTCCACACAATTCTGAAGCAGTCCTTGATGAGTTTGATCTGAAATGAGTGCATGACTCCATATGTAGTCATAAATTCCTTTCAAATCTGACCCAAGATCCATAATGCCATTGCCAATCTGCATTAATAAAAAAGTTTTGCAAATATTTACATAAAATTAATCCTCCTCACAACTTCAACACCACACCTTAAATTTCAGCATCCAACTCAAAACCAATTGGAAATTAATGGAGCTTGCCCTGGAACTAATATACTACTATGCAAGGCTTTAAACTCGTGATGAGGGATTAGACTATATATCACAGCACTACACATACACTTTGGCCTGATTGTCTAGAAAAGGTCATTACCATGATTCCCTTTACCCTGATTGCAGAAGAAGGATTATGCACGTTGGAGTGTATGGTGTCGACTAGCTCTGGTATGTAAAAACCTGTGGAAAACGATACTGTCGTAAACTACAATTTCCTAGTACAGACTTAAGATTTACTCAACGAGATAGTTGGAAAGTGTGTCGTCAAACTAAATATACAGGTGAATTCAAATACGAAAGGCTGAGGGTACCAAAGTTATACCAGCATAGCTTTCTCCTGCAAGATAGAAATGGGCAGTCTTGTACTGAGGGAACCTTTGAAACCACTTCAAGAGAAAAATGTATGCATCTTGTGCTGCGATATCGTAAACAATATAGTTGTAATAAAATCAATTAGCAAGATTTAAAATAGCAGAAGAGAGAGAGAGAGATGCGGACTTACCAGTTCTTGAGTCTCCAGTTGTCTGATAGTCGGAAGTTGTGTTGGAATAAGAAAACCCCACACCAGCTGGAGACTCTAAGTACAGTACATTGGCCACTGACAAAAAAATTCAATCAAATTAAAATGTAATAAAGTTCATCTTGAAGAAATAGGGTAGCCCCTATTATTTTCAGTTGATTTGAACAAGCATACGCATGGAATAAGTTTGTATTTCTCGTTAAAGTTGCTTTATAGTATTGGTATATTATATATATATATATATCTTGCAAAATTCATTTAATGCTTCTATATACTTTACTTATGTCAAGAAGAAAATCAGCAATATGTTTTGCACTTTTGCATTGATAAGACATAATTTCCTTTGCAGTTTGCACACATTGCAAGCAAACGATATGTGAACATATTATTAGATGTATGAAGCTATTATACTATTACACATACAAGCTTAGGGGGGTTTGTTTTTTGTTACTTATAAAGTTATAAGTGCTTGCTACTTATAAGTTTCTGTAAGTCAAGTTTTGCTATTTACACTTTTAGCACTTATAAATAGCAAAATAAATACTATAAAAAGGGTCTACACTTAAAAGTAGCTGAAAAACAAACGCCCAAAAAAAAGTAGTTAAGCGCTTACAAAAACCAAAAAACAAACACCCCCTTATTTCTTACTTAACGTATCATATTACAGCAGGGTACCTGGGCATGATTGTAAAAATTTCTACCAATTAGCAAACCAAAAGTGGCAATAAAGCAGCATGTTCTGGTTTAGTCTTTAAGATAGCAAACAGATAAGATTTGTTATCGTCAAAGTGAGATATGGCCTTACCAACTCAAAGACATGTACTTCTGGACAATGAAGATGAATTGCAAGGAAATTAGACACTTGATAGCCAAGGTAACAGAACATATGTCTGGCACGTCCCTTGGTGTTCTACTCATTTATTTCAATCTAGCGGCCAAGCTAGAGCACTAACACCTCGTCCAGGAGATGCAAAAGTGTGTGACTTAATAGATGATGGGATGTCGAATTATAAATTAGTTAGTCTATGACGGTGACTCAAGAAAATGCTACTAAGTACAGAGATTATGCATCACCTAAATTCCAAGTGGTCTGGACTCCATCAAGTTCAGGAAAGTACTCAACAGAGTCTGGTTTCCGGTCATAAAACAAGACATAGAAAGAGTAAAGTGGTATATACTAGTGTGGGGCAAGCTAACTATACGAAAGCACGCCTTCACCAGTTGGAAGCTGTTCGTGGAATGCTTCCCAACTCAGAACAGATAAATCAAGAAGAAGGTACTTAGTTTGCTGCTATGGACGGGGAGGATTCTGAATACCTCCTTTTCAACTGTGATTATTCAAAGCAAGTATTGTCAGTAGTTAGAGGAGCAACTGGATTGGGTGGGATGGTAAAGGAATCTACACGAAAATGGTAAGTATCACAAGGGGCTGCAGGAATAACACTATGAAAGCTGAAATTGTTCGAGCCATGGCATGTGCTACAGGCAATGCAATAGGGACTGAGCGCAACAGTAGGAGGTTGAAGAATACAAGTCATAGTGAAAAATCAGTCAGCAGTGCACTACATAAGAAGATGAAGATATACTTGCAAAGCAGAGATGAAAATATGCTTAATTCAAGCAAGGAGAGCAGCTGGAACGAAGAGAAACATGATGCTGCTTACTCTTGCATGGACACGTGCTATCGCAGAGATTAAGAGGTGTTTATACCGTGACCTATAGACATTATACTACCTCTGTTCCAAGCATGTTTTCTCAAGTAAAGTGTCTCTCCATCCCTATTGACTCCGAAAGGTCCATGCTCTACCATTGCACCGACTCCAAGCGAAGAACAACCAGGCCCTGTTACACAGACAGACAGACAGAAGAGCATTTGTAAATCTGTAATACGTGATTTTATTTGTATATGATGGAAAATAAGAAATGTGTTCATAAAATAAAAAAAAGAAAAAGAAAACCCACCTCCGTTTAACCAAAGAAGTAATGGCCTCGAAGTGGGATTTGGCTCTGTAGCCTCCACAAAATAGTAGAATAGACTTCTCCCATGAGACTCATCGACAGTGACATATCCCGAGTATTGCTTGAATGTGATATTCGGGGGCTGACCTGGAAGTCTTCTAATTAAATCACTTTTCATGGATCCATCGTCTTGAATAGAAGACGTTGACGCTGGATTTAAAGCACTAAATGGAGTTGTGACCCTCCATTCTGTACTTTGTCCTCCATGTAGCCTTTTGGACGTGAAAAGAGATTTTAAAAACGTCCCTTGATCTACGTCTAGTCCATGGATCAGGTGAACAAAAACCAAGAGAGTCAACAGTCTCTCCATAGTTGTTGGCAGTAGGCTGAAAAAATAGATATGAAATAGGTTTCTAACGAAGCAAATAGTTTATGAGATTGAAAGTTTTAATAACCTATTAAGAAATGAGTAGTATCTAGTATGCTATTATTAGATGGGAGATAAGAAGCATGCAGATGCAGATGCAGATGCGCGCAAAATATAATATTCCCCATGATTAATATATGGTACTGTATAAGATCATGTATGTTAGTCGGGATACTTCAGCAATTCAGACGAGATGAGACTAAGAAGTAGATTAAGACTAGCAATCAGGAAAACTAGTAGTAATTGCTGCTAACTGAGGCAGCATCACAGATTCACAGGCATTCTACAGAAGAGATAACATCTTAATAACCTTGATCATTACAACATGTGACAAAAAAGAAGGAAATGGTAACAAATCACAAGCAGCAGAACAGAAGTTAGGAAAAAGTGATGTGAAGTCTGTATAGCAATTGGAAAAAGAAAAACAATCTCAAATCTTATAAACAGTGAATGAAATGAAGTTTATTTATTAGAATTTAAAACCTGAACTGAAAGAACCAAGCAGAAATAGTAATTTTAGTCTGATGGGGGAGAAGGAAGGAAGAGTGAGTTATAGTTAAATAGATGAAGAGGCCACTGCTGTTTTTGAAGGAAAGGTAAAGACCCTATCAGCATCATCATCACGTTTTCGGTGGTTGGGTTTTCCTCTTAAACCAAGACAAGAAGAAAAGAGTGTTGGCATCACATTCACTTCTTTTCCATTTTTTGAAAATGGCGCGCTACTCATAGTGGAGAGTGGAGACTAGCCACTTTATTAAGGAGGGAAATGAAGCAACCGTAGATGGGCTGGGTTTGTCAAATGTTTTGGTCATGAATTCTAAAGGAGTCGTCCGGCTAGTGTATAGGCTGAGAAATGATGTAACCGATGGCAAGATGCTAATATGTACTTCCCACTTGTGACTCATTTTTTCACCTAAGAAAGGCAAAAACTTCATAAACCAAAAAGACGCAATATAAAAGTTCACTATGAATTGTCGGTATACATAATACATCCCCAAGAGAGCACACGCTAGTAATCACATGTTTCTGTTTCACAACCATGTAAGTGCTCTTAGTTTAGTTTGGGCAAAAGAAAAAAGCAAAGCAAAAATTGTCTTGCTGTCATGTTGGTCTATATGCATGGTAGCATTTTATTTCTCTTTAAAAAAAGGGCGTCTACCACGAGGATATCCCTATAGGGACGCCAGCCGAGACCGTTGGATCCGAGATCTAACGGTCCGAAAATAAAAAACAAACTCATATTCTCTCTCTTCAAACTCATATTCTCTCTCTTCCTTTTTGTTTTTGATTTTCGGACCGTTGGATCTCGGATCCAACGGTCTTGAAACACTCATCCCTATAGGGATATCCTCGTGGTAGCCCAAATCTTAAAAGGTTTTGGTAAATCCTTGAATCAAAATTGTAAGATTTGACAATATATGTAAGCTCTATCTTTTTTTTTTTTTGCTAACCGGGTGTGTGGGCCGGTTTACGCGCACCTCGATTAATCCTGGGGCGGGTACTGCCTCACCAGTGGCCTTGAGGGTAAGCTCTATAACTTTCTTATCCAACCATGATTGAAATGAGATCATCCTCGCCAAAAATCCCAAGCTCTATGTTGTTATCTCAGAACGAAGAAGGAAGCTAGAAACACTTATTCGCCAAGTATATTCTTCACAGTTCACAGAAATCTGTTAGCGGAACAAGTAATATAATCCCACTGAATATCATAAATATTAACTGCAAAAGAAAATACAAGGGGGGCGTCCAAGAGTATTACAATATCACAAGTTAGCCTTAAATTATCAGCTCTTTGCAATCCCAAAGAATCTAGACAGTGGCAAAGGACCATCACTCTCCTCGCTATCACTAGAGTGTTTGTTTCTGGATTTCTGCTTTCTTTCCTTCTTTGCTTTCTTCGACCTGGATTTCGATTGCCTTATTTCCACCTCATCATCACTGCTAGATGACTCAGACGAAGAAGTTGAAGAACTACTTTCAGAGGATTTCCTCCTTGAACGCTGTGAAGAAGAAAGCTCCATTAGAAAGAAGCAAGAAAAATATAAACCATTAAAGAAACATAGAGGACCATGACGAAAGCGAAGATGACTAAGTCAAATATACCCGAGGAAGTCAATAGACTTTAAACCATTAGAAATCAGTAAAATTAATATCAGTACCAAACTTTCATTAGCAGGGACAACCAATTCACCAACTCCATCCAGTCAATCAACCTATTCTTTATAAGAATCTAATCAGTTATTTCATATTTGCAACGAGGGTACCATGACAATTTGGTATTGGTTTCAATATTCCACTTTAGCCAGGACCATTCTTTGACTCTAGTTGACACAAAAAAAGGGCGTAAGTGTTCTAATGAACCATGTAATTGTCCACATAGATTTCTAAGGCTGCTGCAGTGTGAGACTCTGAAACGCTTGGGATAGAGTAAGCATTCACCTTTGAAGGCTTGTGTGCTGTCTAGCAATTGATTCAGGAAGTAAATTGGCTGTAACACCCAATTGAAAGGTAACAACAGCCCCTAAAGTGTAATTTAGATAAAAACTTATATAAGGTGCAACCTGAAACTAGAATTTTGAATCAGATAAACGAAACAGCTATTTGAACCCAGAGAAACCAAAACTGGCATTTTTTTATGTTAAGAATTGAAAGTTGAAATACATCAGACAGCGTTTTTAAATAACTAGAGATATGCTTGTGGTTCAAGGTTGCGTAGAACTAGGACTTCTTTTAAAGAAGATTGTGTTTAGCTGGCAGGGTTGTATGCCTTTTAAGAGCTCATAAATCTTAATTATCCATACTTGTGATTGTGATTGGATCCTTTTTTTAGATGGTCCCTTCCTCTTAATTCTACTTGGCATTCGGTTCAGTAAAGCATACTTTTTGGCATGCAATACTATAACACTCTATTCAACATGATTTAAATACGGTCTGGGAGCACCCTCAAAGCAAGTGCTGCTATTTTAATCACCTAGTTCTGAATCTGGAGAAAATATCTACATCAACCTCTCGTGTGGAAATAACTGAACTGAGACATTATATAAAGTACTAACTACTCAGTAGAGTTTGGAATTTTACTAACATCACTAGCTATATAAGTCATTTAAGGTTCATTTCAATTTTATACATAGAACGTTTCAAAGCAAACGTCACCAAAATTCCATACTAACATTGAATCCTCTAGAAATGACCCAAAATATAGTAGATATAGTTGAGCATTTACCTTTCTCTTTTTGTTGCTCTTTTTCTTGATATCTCTGCTTTTCCGATCTACATGGACACATTACTGATTAGAAAACAGGCTGTCATAAGTTCACGACATTTGTAAATATACAGAGACACAAATGTTTGTGTGTCTTCTGGGTGTGAATGTGCTATTGTACTGTGAATAAACATTAAACAATCTAGATGCCTGACCTGATGGACAGAAACCTCACAATGTAAATCAAAGGAATTGTGGGTCATACATGGGGCTGACGCACGCCTGACAAAACTTTCAAGGTGGACACACGCCTAACAACATTACTTTAATTCTACTGCTAGACTAGATACTCCTTCCCACAGTCCACTCAAAGCCCATTGCGATACCATGTTAACAACGGAAATACTCCAAAAGCCCCAATTTGTAGGAGGAAAATGTGGCACTTTATGTCCTAGAGATTGCAAGTCTATCATGAGGGAAGGAATATCAAATAGCATGATTAGGAGACAAGCACAAAATATAAGCAATCTACATCTACGTAATACTTTAGGAGTCATTTGGAAAGAAATAAAACAAATTATATGTCGTACACGTATTGCGGTGAGGATTTCATCTAACATAGTACGACCATAGCTCTTGGGTTGGCAGTGATTTTCCCCTCTATTGCATTTGAAGTGTATGAAGAAATCTATAAATGAGGTAACAAGTGACGTGCATGTGGGGAAGATAGAAAAGGCTGCACACATGACTGTGAAGATAACATTGGGTAATCACTAATCAGTAGTACATATACAAAACGATCCAAGTTTTTTTTTAATATATATAAAACTATTAAAAATATATATATCTGACTCATAATTCCTCCACATCAGGAATGTACTTAATATCATGCAATTATCTCCTCACCTTTTTTATTATTGGTTTTACTACTAGAGTGGTTTCTTCCATTGGCAAGCTTGCTTTCCCTTTCAGCATCCAATTGGGCCCTGTACTCTCTCATCATTTTGTCTTTATCCGCCTCCAATTCCCCTTTCTTTAGTTCATCTTCCTAAAAGAATTAAGATTGACAGATTGTCAGAAACAACTAAACCACTATATGATCATACAAAGAACCAAAAAAAAATGCGTAACTTAAAGGATCTAGCATGTATTAATATGGTATACATTTAAGAAATCTACAAGCCACTAAGAAATATAAAGCATGAATATTTTAACAAAAACGAAGTAATTACTGAATTATTTTTTTAAGCTACATGATTGTCATTGCATACAGATAACAGAATATCACGAGTATATTAAAAACAAAGAACCAAAACTGTTTAGGTACAGGAAATAGCTTCACTTTTTGTTTAAGAGATATATTAAAAACCTTTGAGAAGATAAATTCTAAAATTTGATGCTTGAACAAGTATGAAAGGAAAAAACATCTGTCGTGTTACCTTTTGTTTCCTCTTGAACTCTTCCCATGTTACAGTGTGAGAAGTTTTGAGGCTGGCCAAACGAGCAGCATGCCACTCTGGTGAATGAAAAGTACCATCGATCTGCGACTGGCCTCATCAGTAAAAATTCACAAAAAAAGAAACTATCTAATATATGACTACTGACATAATTATCAATTGTGATAATAAACTAGTAGTAGTATGGAAGGGTACAAACCATGCCGTCTTCGACATCGTCGGGGCCGGCAGAGCTGGAACCGGACCTGGCCTTCTGCATAGCTTTGTAGGCTTGGTTTTTCCCCATTTTTTTTTAATTATTATTAATTAACTATTGAGAAAGGCAGAGCAATCGATTATTATTCAAGCAACATATGCTGCTGCTGGAGTTGTTGTTGTTGTTGTTGTTGGGGGTTTCAAGACGAGAGAGGGAAGGAGACGAGGCCCATCAAGTTAACTATTGTGGGCCTATATGAATTGGGCCTGCTGATCCAGTATTTAATTGCCAAGTGTCAAGTGCCAAGTGCCACCGACAACAAGATAGAAAAAAGTTTTCTTCTTCACTCTCACTCTCAGCATGGAGAACAATGAGATGCCGAAGAAGAAAGAAGTCTGTCGCAGCGACTTCCCTTCCGACTTCGTATTTGGTGTTGCCACAGCTGCTTATCAGGTAAATAATCATGTGGTTGAATTTTTATATTATGCGTTTTAATTATTTATTTATTATCAGGTTGAAGGTGGTAGTAATGAGGGTGGGAGGGGTGATAGTATTTGGGATGTTTTCTCCCGCGTACCAGGTAACATTATTATTATTATCATTATCGTTAACTCTAAAACCTGATTTGCTATTGTTCAATATTTCACCCAGGAAATATAATAGATGGAAGCACTGGAGATGTGGCTGTTGATCAATACCATCGCTACAAGGTCCTGTAATCATATTACAAAATATCCCGATATATCGTGATATTTGAGATATTTATTCAGATTTCACAAAAAGATATATAAATATTACGATATGTTAAGAGATTAATATATATACGATTATAAATATCGGTGATATTTTGATAATATTTAGTGATCTTTATAATATTTAGAGATATTTTATGATATTTAGCGATATTTTGTATATATAATAATTTTTTTAATATTTATTATTATATTTTAAATAAATATAAATAATATATCATGATATATCAAGAAATATCCATAATATCTATAATATTTGTCAATATTTTAGATATATCCACGATATTTGTATGTGAAACAATGTCAAATATCCTCAAAGAGAGAGATATATCCACGATACATATCCAGAAATTGATTATCGATAAATACTCAATTTCTTTACTTGTTCATTCATGCCATGCCACTTATATATTTCTTTCTACTACTGCAGGAGGACGTTCAACTTATATCAAAGCTGGGATTTGATGCATACCGCTTTTCCATTTCATGGTCCCGTATATTCCCTGGTATTTTCAAACGTCAATCTCATCCAATCATTCTTCATTATCTCATTCCTACCTCATCCTATTCAACACTAGAATGTATTTTCATATCACTTCTCAACTGTCGAACTAATCGGTTCTAATCTCACTATGTTTCCGGTGTGTTTGCATAAGAATGCTCATATGATTTTCTCTGTTCCTGCAGATGGTTTGGGAACCAACATAAACGAGGAAGGAATCACCTATTACAACAATCTCATTAACGCTCTACTTGAGAAAGGTCTGTTGTTCACTTGTTATAACCAATTTCTTTCCACTAGCTGCACTAAATATACCATGCTTGAAATCTTGCTCTTGCAGGTATCCAGCCCTATGTAACATTGTACCACTGGGATCTGCCTTCACATCTTCACGAGTCCATGGGAGGATGGTTGAATAAGGACATTGTGTGAGTAACATTAAAACATTCATGGTCCCTGGAATTAACTGAAATTTTTAATTGTTTTTCTTTCTATCTACTTTTGGACACGACCGGGAATAGCTTAATATAGGCTAATTTGGACAAGCTGCTGCTTTATTAAATAATGTATGCTGCTTTACCTTTGTCAAATATACTATTGTAGATGTTACATTTACTTCAGTGATCCTTGTGAAAATTTGAACAGCTTTCTTTCTTGAACACCATTAAAATATCATTTTTCTAACACTTCCGATGGAGTATAATGAGTCACTTTCTTTTAAATCAAACAGAAAATACTTTTCAATCTACGCAGAGACTTGCTTTGCAAGTTTTGGAGATAGAGTAAAGCACTGGATCACAAACAATGAACCACTTCAAACGGCTGTGAATGGATATGCTATTGGAATATTTGCTCCTGGAAGAAGTGAGCATTCATCAACTGAACCATATCTGGTTGCACACCACCAGCTATTGGCCCATGCATCAGCTGTTTCCATCTACAGAAAGAAATTTAAGGTATGTATAATAATTATCGTATTTTAGTTCCCAACTTGCTTTAGAGAAAATGTAGGTTCCTTATAGATGGAGGCCTTGGCCCTTACTATCACAGTCACACTATCTAATTAATTATTTGGAATTGAGGGCCTTAATTAAGCAGAGGAGCTAGAATTTTCCTTTCTGATGCTTCAATAGTTCCCAGCCCGGAGACATCATGGGAATAGCTGTGCTCTGTTTAACTCCCCTGATTAATTTCCTTTACGAGAACTGGTATCTTTGGCATATTTCACGGTATTGAAAGTGTACTGTATGCACATAAAAGTTCAACATAATAGGTTTAACTTTGTAATTGCCTATGGAGACTGAGAAGTAAATTAAATGTATTGTCTGGAAAATGTATTTGAACAAGTAAAAGCTTCTGGACTGATGAAGCATTTTATTTTCAGCTCTATACCAGTTTATCTCATCATGCGTCGCCCGCGTTTCAGTAATATATATGAATTCATGGCTGTAGCCATGAGTAAAAGTGTTTATGCTACTTGGTGGAAAATCTTTTTTCTTGGAATCCCGTATTGTATTATCATCAATTATGGAGTAGTGCACGAGTTAAGAATAA
The DNA here is from genome assembly GCF_015680905.1 of Coptis chinensis. Taxonomy (NCBI): domain Eukaryota; kingdom Viridiplantae; phylum Streptophyta; class Magnoliopsida; order Ranunculales; family Ranunculaceae; genus Coptis; species Coptis chinensis. The sequence continues at coordinate 156,617 of NW_028238140.1, read as the reverse complement.
ATGTCTTCTCTGTATGTATTAATAGTTGAACATCGATGCTATTTTCTCTAACTAGGCCCAGCAAGGAGGTGAAATTGGTTTAGTGGTTGATTGCGAATGGGCAGAGGCTTTTTCAGATAAAATGGAGGATAAGGTTGCTGCAGAAAGGCGCCTTGATTTTCAGCTTGGATGGTACATCCTCATGCAGTTAACTTCGCTATTTGGTAGACCAAACTGTAAATATGTCCTGAAATTGCAATTTAAAAGAATCAATGGAAAATGTTATACAATAAAAACAGGGTACCAAACAATGTCTACTACAAAAAGAAAAGAAAAAAAAAATTGATGGCAAACAAGTGAGGAATGACCGAGTATCACTTAACTAAGCCTACGAAGAAGAAGAAATGTACCATAAAAAAGTACCAATTGATTGTGTTATGTATGGTTTTACTATTGTAGTACTCTATGTTTTATTTTAGCAGAATCTAGAATAAGGATACGGGTTAGAGTTTTTTAATTATGTTTGGTCGCTTGAAACATATTAGACTATTGTTTGAAATGTTTATGTATCCTTAATTTTGCAAAGGTACTTAAATCCAATATTCTACGGCGACTATCCTGAGGTCATGCGTGAGAGACTTGGGGATCGACTTCCGAAATTTTCGGATGAAGAGAAGACATTACTGAAGAACTCCGTAGATTTTGTAGGTCTTAATCATTATACTTCAAGATTGATTGCTCATGTACCAAACAATCCTGAGCACAATGATTTTTATCAAGCACAACAGATTAAAAGATTTGGTGATCACTTCACACCTATACCTTTTCAGTTATTTATGCTTGCTCCACTCTCATGCTATTTGATTTCCTTGTTTTACTGTCAGATGAATGGCCAGGGGGAGAGAAAATTGGTGAGAGGGTATGTGTCATCTCTTAAACAGCATACATGCATTTCCTTCTGTTTTGGTTAATTCAAAGATTTTCTGTTTGTCAGGCAGCATCCGAGTGGCTGTACATAGTTCCTTGGGGCATCCGGAAAGTTCTTAATTACGTATCGCAAAAGTACCACAATCCCCCTATATATATTACTGAGAATGGTATGCACGTAGAGAAGAACATAGGGTCAAAATCTTTGTTTTTGATTCACTTTATTAGTTTTCTGGATATTTTCTTGTAATGAGACCTTACAACAAAATCTCCTGATCTACTTGTCAGCCCATATTTCCATAGTTTTATCTTTAATGAAGGGCTAACATTTGGTGAAAGAAGCTTATCTGATTCAATAGTTACAGCTACTAATCTTGCTATTAGGTCTTTGATTGTAGGAAGAAAATTCATTTTCATTGGTTAAGTAGACTCTTTAATGTGGAGGCCCATGAGCTAGCTAGCTGGGCTCTTAGAAACAAAGCCATGGGAGCTCTTCCAAAGTGTATTGCAGACTTGAATTGTGATATTACTCAGGTTCGATTATTAATATGATGGTCGACCATCGGAAAAAAAAAACTATCTGATTTGCAAGTGCCGACTTTCTATACCACTCAATGGCTAAAAAGTATACAAGGATATGAAGAGTAAACCTTGGATAGCAACTAGTCATGGTTAATGGTTGCAACTAGATTAATACCTGATCTTCTAGTCCTTTAAAAGTTTAAAGCCTAAAACTCTTCTTGTGTTGGCAAGTTTGATGTTAAAGCTCTTTCAATGGAACTTACAGGCATGGATGATGAAGACGACCCAATGTCCCTTCTCCATGAGATGCTAGATGACAAAATGAGAGTTGGCTACTATAAGGGATACCTTGCTGCAGTAGCACAGTCAATCAGGTATATACCCAAAGTTTCCCCATGTATGCAATACTTGCATTTCAGGTCCGACTTATTAATTACAGTACACTGGTAGTATAATTCGTGTACTGTATATTTAAATTAAACAGTATACACTGAATAGATCATTGTTTCCTCATTTACAACTGCAAAATGTTTATGCTTTGACAATAGGGATGGCATAAGGTGTGTTTAGATGTTAAGCAACCCCACATGGCGATAGGTTGTTTATATGCATGTGGTCTCATTTTTTTTTTGTTGACTTAAAGAGTTAATTTGGTTAAAGCTTCAGAATAAAAGCAACAGGGCCTCAAGGCATTGACAGGGATGGACAGATGTTAAGGAAACGTGGTTTGTTGACAATTTTTTGGTACACGAAACGGTTTGGTTTGGTCTATGTGGACTACAAGAATGGGCTCTCTAGGCATCCAAAGTCCTCCGCTTTTTGGTTCTCTCGTTTCCTCAAAGGTGGCGAAAGAAAGGATGCTAAGGAAGACTGATATCTCCCCAACATTACGGCCGAAGGATATAGCTGAAAGATTTCCTCGAGTTCAGAAGGCCTTTGCTCCTAGATTAAGTTGAAACATTTATTCCGTTGGCAATGTAAAACTTAATCCAAACTTCTGCCAATGTGATAGAAGTATATGTCTGTCAATGTGAATGGTTGTATTTAGATTTTAGACTTTTAGAGTGAAATGAAGAAATTTAAAAAACTTTCTTGTTTGTTTGATTGAATTCTCTTTACTTTCTTGTTGATGAATCATGAATGGATATGATCCATGCCTATTTTCTTCTTCTCCTTTGTACTTTTTGTCGTACACCAATTTATTGGGAATTTGGGATGAGAATATGAGATTCAATGATTTAAAGTAGAACCTTAAAGCCATTAAAACGCCAGGAGGCGCCGCGACGGGCCCATTAGCATGGCTAATGCAGCCAACATTCCTGCATTATTGCTAGCATTTTAAATGCCCTATACTTTAGTTGTGGGAGCTTTTTTTTTTTTTTTTTTTTTTTTTGTAAGAAACTAATTTTTGGGACCTCTTTCTTGCAAGCCACCCTTAAACCATTTGACATTTCTATTTATAGGTAGCCGATAATAACCATTTTTAAGTAATAAAAGTGCTGATGAGTTGCATGTAGGGAGTAGGGACAAAACGAAGACATGGAAGCGTAAGCCTGTGTTAACGCATTAATGCATTACTATATATATGTTACTATATATGTGCGTGTGTGCAAGAATAATCTCGTTGTTCCCCATGTGGAATTGTGGATGGAAGTTTTGAGGATTCTTTAATCACGGATACGAAAGATTACCTTTGCCATTACGTACGACTTGTCTGGCTTTCCCACGAACTAGCATATGCATACCACGGGCAGAGCATAAATTGCAATGGGTCACAAACAAAAGTTAATCATACTATTTACCATTTCTTATACAGGATATGTATTGCTTATTCGCCTTGAAATGAATGCAATGGCCAATACCTATAACCTGTCATAGCAAGTCTAATGGAGTGGTATACGGGAAGGTTAAAAGCCATAAAACACTCCAAACACTAAAATGTCATTCCAATAAGACTATTAGAAAGGTTTTAAATTTGGTTGGTGTGTGATAAATCTAACTAAATTTGTGGTATTGCCTAGCAACTGTCGTAATTAAGTTTCTAAAGACGGATGGTACAGTTTTCTGTCGTCTGATGTTAAGTTGTGTACAGACGGCATAAATTGTGTTTTTCATTCGTTTTAATTAAATGAACGACAGACTTTCTACCGTCTGTGGCAACTTAATAGACAGACAACAGAGTTAAATTTGGCTGGGCATGCTAAAAGAGCTAAAAAAAAATCATATGTGACGTCTTTTAGCATACCTCCATATGGCACCCCTCCATTGAACTTGCTCTCCCATGGTTTCTTAATACTGGAGTACGTAGAGGTGGTAGAGCCCAAGGCCGAAAGTTTTAGGATTTGAAGATATTTCGAACCCTTTCATAATCGATACATATCGGAAAAATTGAAAAATCGGATTGATATATCGTTTTTGCCCATTTTGGTGATAATATTCAAAAAAATCAAAAAAATTAGGATATATCATAAATATCACCGATATATATCGAGATATATCGATCAACAGTCAACAAAATCGGTCAAAAGTCAAATTGTCAAACCAAGTCAAATGATATATATCGAATATGTCGGAGTATATCGCCAATATATATCTTTAATTATATTGGTAAAAACCAATATATATCGGTTTAAAATTAATTTAATTTTCGGAGCCAATATTTCAAATGTTTCGAAGTCGGTAGGCTGAAAAAACAATAAATATCGACAAAAATCGATTTTTCGACCGTAGAGCCCACCAAGTGTTCATTGCATTTTTATTGGATTACGAGTATGTGAACCGTGCTACGCATCGGTGTTTTTTCAAATCTTTAAACTTGTCACTCTAGCATCTCTCTGATAGTATGATTTTTTGAATTATAGTTATAATCTAAAAAATAATATAAAAATATTATGAGGGGTTGAATATAATTTGAGTGACGTAAATGAGATTTTCTAAATTATTTTAAATAATATAAAACTAATTCTAATTTCAATAAAGTGATAGAGTTTTTGATAAATTGTTTAAAAATGAGAGAGCTTATTAGAATAATTAAAGGAGGTGGTTCTAAAATCATAAAATAGAGAGATTACAAATACACAGTTTGGTTAAGAAATTTTCCACCTAAAGATCCGGCTATCATAGAGAAGTGGTTAACTTCCTAAAAGGGTTGTATTATTGCAATCTAAAAGGGTGATCTTAGACACACCCATAAAAATACTTCTGTACCCCATAACTAACTCAGTTTTTGTCATACCCCAATAACCGCTTCAATTCAATAATATATTCCAAATTAATTTGAGATATTTTCAATAGGGGATAAAGAAAGAGAAAAAACAAAAAGACCGAGAGACTTATTCCAAAAGGAAACAACAAATAAAAAAAATTGAAAATAATATTATGGACCTTGAAGAATTTTTGTGTTACTACAGTACACTACACAATAAGAGAACTTCTAATAAAGGTAAAAGAATGCCCAAAAAACAAATTGTTTTTTTCCTCTTCTAGAAGTTGCTTCAAATTTGATTTTTTTTTTTTTTTTTTTTATTTTTTTTTTTCTTTATCATTGTAAAGGGTTAAAGGAGTTTTAGTAGAAATATATCAAATTGAAAATTTCTGTGAAAATGAGAAAGGAGTTTAATATATGAAAAATAATTAAATGAAAATTGAGTGAGAAAAGAGGAAGACTAAATTCTACAATTTTATCTCTTTCTAATTTTTTAAGAAAGGAGAAAATAAATGACAGAAAAAAAGGAAAATAAGTGCGAAAGGTTTGTGTTTGCTGGAAGGATAAATACTTGTTTTGTTTTGTCTTTGATATACTTAATAAAAAAAGGATAATTTAGAAACTTAAATGTGTCTTAAACAATTTTATTTATTTATTTTAAAATTGGGGTACAAGAGTGTTTTTATGGGTATGTCCAAGATCACCCATCTAAAAGGAACATTCCATCATAAATGAGAAAAAGGCATCTATAGTAGTCCGACTCCATAGGATGTCCTGGCTCTCACACAATAATAATGTGATAATAGGACATCTCATATGGTTAGAACTTAGAAGAGATGAATTATATTGGCGTATTGGGTAAAATTCTCAATTATAAAATAGGTTAATGGTGATCTATAGAATGATTAATAAAATGATGAAAAAAATCAGTTATATGCTTATATCAGCTATTGGGAGCCCGCATTGTCTGAAAAGTGAATCAACAAAGCATGCCCCCTAAAAACATATTTTTACTATGCATGAATGCATGATCTATGGAAGACCATTTGAATCTAGAAAACTACCCAGTTTTCAAATAAATCGAAAACAAATAAAATAATGTATCCTCCTCTGTCGGTGCTGTTGGCATGTCCTGTATAGGGATTTGAATTTATATAACAAAATTAGTTGAAAACTACATTAGCATTAGGCAATTGTAAAAACTGTTGATATCATTGGAGATGTATATATGGACAATACTTAGATGTCATTCCGACACGAAAATTATCAGCCTCTAATGATAGTTTGTGGGGAAGAAAAACTGATGATCAGTCTTACAACTTTACAAGTTACAAACACACCATTTTGGCTGTTTAAACCATGGACCAAAATATCGCCGATATATATTGGTATTTTGGTACACCCGATATCGATATTTCCGATATATATCCACCGAATATAGAATCCTTTTTTTGGGGATATATATTGAATTTCCGATATGAAACTTTTATAAACGGATATTTCCGATATAATCGATATGTTGACTTTTTCCATTTTAAAATATAAACCGATATTTCCAATATAAATATATATCCGATATTATATTTCGATATAGACACCATTTTAAATAGCTAGCCGAAATATCCGATATATCCGATATATATCGGTTTTTGGGTACACCGATATATTGATCGATATCGATATTTTGGGCCTTGGTTTAAACGGTGATGTGTTATCGTCAATATCCAAAATATGTTACAGACACATAGCTAGCAGGAAAGGTTATTCATGCGCCTCTAGGTCGGAGTAAATCCGTAACATACTAACATGAAACTAGAGAGGAGAAAAAACACGTATCTATGGACTTAGGAATACCCGTGATTCCCGTTAGGTATGAAAGCAACAGACGGACCGTCGGTGATAGGTTGTACCAGCCTTGCCTAATAAGGGTGAGAGAGATATATTCGGCAGGCAAGTGTCAGAATTCAGACAGTGTTTCAAGTTGAGAAGCTAAGGGAATTATTCTCGAAAGTCAAGCCCAAAAAAAGTAAGACATCAAATCTTCTTTCTTCCCCACTTTGCTTAAAATGCGGCCATTTTTTTTTTCTCTCTCTTTCTTAAAAGCACCTTAGAAAGGAGACTACTATATCAAAAAACAAAAATTAAAAGTGGTACCAGGTCACATCCAAAGTTACCAACGACGTCAAGAAAAAACCTACTCTCATTTCCACTATGGGTGGGGACGTGGGGTGAGTAAGTGAGAATATATAAGCTTGTCATTACACTTTTATGAACTCCTTTTGGGTCCTGTTTCACTTTCTCTCTCCAGCTGGATTACAAAATCAGACCGTTGATTTATCATGATCCGTCATAAGGCTTTTACTACAATGTAATCTAGTAGTACACTAGTACTTCACTACTAGCACATCAATTAAATCAATCCAACTAGGCAACTATACTGCCATTGAAGCGGTAGGCTTTAGTATTCAAATTAGGCAATATTGAAAATTTGAAACGCGAAAGGAAGAGGTCGACAGTGGGGAATCTAAACTTTGGGCAAGTTGAAGAAATATGTATGAGTGTTTCTACAGCAATTCACACTTTTGAACCGAATTTGTGAACACACTGAAGTGGCAAGCAGAGAAACTTTGATTTTCAGTACTTTTTTGACCAATACACACGCACCCTCCCTGATGAGTGCCACATCAATGCGTTCACAAATTCGGTTCAAAAGATTCGGTTGTTATAGAATTTTGGAATATGCAATGTTTTTGCAACTTCAAAATTCAAATTACAACTTACAGCCATAGTTCGGGATTTTGGAATTTTTGGAATTCCGACAAATCGAAAAACCAAAATTTATTAAATTTTGATTTATATCATATTTAGAATTTCAATTGATTTCAGAATAATCAATATTTCAACTCTATTTGGAATTTCAAATTTTCACATTAGGTGGAATTTTGAAATTTCGTTCAGAATCACAAACACTGTTTACAGTTGAGGACAAATATAAAAAACACTAAAAACATCTTTAGGAGAGAAACCAAAAAAATACCAAATATTTGAATCAAACCAAATAAATGTCAACCAACTTCAAAAATGATATCAAATAGTTACATAAAATGACCCGTATAGCCAGCGTAGCTTTTGCAAAATCGTACCACAGAAGTTCAAGCTCACGTGGTTTTCTAGAAACCACGAGCGATATGTCGCATATCAACTTTTTTTTTTTTTTTTTTTTTTTTTTAAATCTCTTAGCGATTTTATGAAAAAAACGTGCACACTGATCCAAGCTCGGTACTTAAAAAAATTTAAAAAATGAGAGATATTTGATACAGCACCCAAACAAACACCAAATTTTAACCGATTCGGTGTTTGCTTTTATTTTATTTTTGTATTTTCATCAACATGTATCTCTCATGAAAATAAAAAATTACCAAATTATTAAAAATTTAATGTTTGACACTAATACAGTATCTCACCTAAAAATGCTCTAATCACCTACAGTATGTATGAAGTTATAAACCACTAAACTTCCCAAATCCCAAGCCAGCATATGGGATTATGGGAAACAGCCAGCCCATTTCTCCCCGATTTTCCATCCCTGTGTTCAAAGTTTGACGGTGAAATCTACCTTTTTTTTTCTCAGCTCCCCAGTATTTTAGAGGCAGCTTTAAATATTATTATTCTAAGTTTCTTTATTTATTATTTTAAGGTTCAACACTGATGGCCCTGCGCATTGTTGAAGCAATGTGTGTGGAATCCTATGAAATATGCACCATGTTCCTGGGGACCGATGTTTTTATTATTTTGCTAATGTATTTTATGGACAATATTTGGTAAATATGTAAAATTCTTTCAACAGTAAAAGTGCTCTTTGATTGATGCAATGCACTTGTACGTGGAGACAATAGTTAAAATTACACAGTTGGTTTGTCATCTATCTATGCGCAGGATTCTGCGAGATTGAACGTTGGCACTAGTTCAAGATAATGAAATTTTATTCTTGAAAACAAGTTTCTCTATTTTGTCCCAGGGATTAAAAATGCTGGAAGCTGAATTATTATTATTATTATTGGCTTTGAATCCTTTTGATTGATCACTGCATTAGTTTTATACTAATTATTATTGACTTGGGTAAGTCTCTTTCTGTTTCTGTAGTCTGTACCGGAGTACTGAGACAAAATATTGCTCCATTAATAATACTGATCATTATTTTTGTTTTTCTAGCTGTCAGAAATTTTACTCTCTCTCTCTCTCTCTTCTTTCAAGATTCCAGCTACAGTTCCCCTACCCCCTTTCTTTTGTCATCTCCAGCAGTGCACTCACTCTCCTCAAGTCTATACCATTCATTTCTCGCTTGTAGCTGATGACACTAGTTGCCTTTTCACTTTCTGCGAAGCATAGAAACAAAATTTTACTGGCATTTTCACTACTACTAGACTTAACAACCACCCTTCTCCCTTTCAGCTTCCAGTTTCCCCCAAAATCACCCATCAAGCTCTATTATGATTCACAATCAGTCAAAAATAGTCCCTACACCACTTCTCCTCTCACTCACCTGAGATATACAGAGTGAGTAGTGTGAGACTACTACTACAATGCCCACCTTTTTCATACTCATCTTCCTTCTCTTAACCACTGCACCCCATCAGTCAACCTGCAAACACCGTCGGATCCTGCATCAACCTTTCGTCCCACTGGACACACTCCCACCTACTAAACCGCCCATTTCTTCTCCCCAACCCCCTACTCAGCCCAAGTTCCCTTTTTCTTCCTCTTCAACCCCAAACAACCAACCTTTCTTCCCTTCTTTCCCTTCACCCCTCCTCCCCGCCCTTCTGCCTCTTCTGCTACATTTCCAGCTAACATCTCCTCCCTAATCGTCCCTCACACCTCCAACCGCAAATCCATTTCCCCTAAGCTCCTAGTCCTCGCTGTGGTCCTCGCTCTCTGCTCTGTTGCTTTCATCTTCACTGTAGTCCTACTTATCTACTACCGTAGACGCCGAGACAACAAGACCTCCAGATCCGATAGTCACCGCTTGTATCCATCCAACACAGCTCTCTCAGATGGCGGCGACAGCAGTAAGGTACGAAGTGGAAGAAGATCCGGTGGTGCCTCGACTACCAGCTCTGCAGAGTTCCTCTATCTCGGTACATTGGTCAATTCCCGTGGAATAGATGCCAACTCAGTTGATGCCGCTGCTAACAATGCATCCTCGTCGCCATATCAGAAATTGGGCTCCCCTGAACTACATCCACTCCCACCGCTCTCTAGACATAATAATAATAATAATTTCAGACAGAACCATCGGAACGAGGAGGGTTCGTCCGGGGAAGAAGAAGAAGAGTTTTACTCACCGAGAGGTTCTTCTAATGGATCCGGCTCGAGAAGAGTGTTTACTACTACTACTCCTACTACTACAACTACTGAGAAGAATATTGATGACAACAGAAGAAGCTCAACTTCAAGTGACAATAACAATTCTTCATACCCAAGCTCAAATTCAGCTTCGCCTAGACTAGTCTTCAATACTAGTCCTTCACCATCTGCTAGCTTGAGTAACAGAAGCTCTAAATGTTCAGATTCTGTTGTTGTTATTAATAAACTAGCCCCTCCATCGCCACCCAAGAGAAAGCCCCCTTCACCATCACCACCTAAACATTCCCCACCTAGACTTTCAAATGCTTCTTCTCATCAGAGTCAGCAGCATTCTTTCAAGAGAACTACTAGTGTTTCAAATCCTCCACCAGCTCCACCTCCCCCTCCACAATATAGATTCTGGGAAACCCCTCCTCCTCCTCCTCCAGCACAGGTCCAAGAGCCAACAGCCATGTCTAGACCCCCAGTTCTCATTACTCCTATTAAGCCTATTGCATTCCACAACCCCGCAGCGGTCTCGCCAGCTGAGTTTATACAGAATCCTGGAGTTATTAGTGAGAGAAATGAGGAGACCCCAAAGCCAAAGTTGAAGCCTTTGCATTGGGATAAAGTCAGAGCTAGCTCTGATAGAGCAATGGTGTGGGATCAATTGAAATCAAGCTCTTTCCAGTAAGGCTTTATATTGTTGTATTTTGTGGGGTTTGCGACTAAAGTTCCAATTTTTAAATTTTAGAATCTTATTAATTGCAGATTGAATGAGGAGATGATTGAGACCTTGTTTGTTGTGAATGCCAAAAACTTGACTCCAAAGGATACCTGGCGACCTGTTCTTCCATCACCAAACCAAGAGAACAGGGTACTCGATCCGAAGAAATCTCAGAATATTGCAATCTTGTTGAGGGCACTCAATGTGACCGTCGAAGAAGTCTGTGAAGCTCTTTTGGAAGGTACTTGCTATAAAGTCATTCCATTTCTTGTATCTGGAAAACAAGTCTTGTTTATTTACCTACTACTTTCATATGAATTTTTTTCACAGCTGGTCGATTTTGTTTTCTTGCACTAGATTTGCATGTTTCAAACTTTTTGTCTCGATCTCTGATTCTGCATTTTAAACTTTGTATCAAAATGCGCCACTTGTCATCCTTGATGTTTTGTTGCTTTAAGCTTTTTAACTTCAATTTGTATTGGGCTTTTCTGGATTGAACTTTCATTTTCACAGTGGGAGAGATGATAGTTGTCACTGTAATCTATCTGAATGAACATATCTATTTAATATTCTTGTATTGCAAACAGGTAATGCTGACACCTTAGGAACTGAGCTTCTCGAAAGTTTGTTGAAGATGGCCCCAAGCAAAGAGGAAGAACGTAAACTAATAGAGTACAAAGATGATTCACCATTTAAGCTTGGTCCAGCTGAGAGATTTCTCAAGGCAGTTCTTGATATTCCTTTTGCGTTTAAGAAAGTGGATGCAATGCTTTACATTGCCAATTTTGACTCAGAGGTCGATTATCTCAATAAGTCATTTCAAACATTGGAGGTATATACAACTCTATCATCTTGTTTATTAATGTTGCAGTTTTTGTTGTTTGTCTTTCTAATAGCATGCTGCAAAAAAAAGTATAACTAGTTGATGTCTTCAATGACAATGCTCCCAAGACTTTCTATTTGTTGCATGTTTCCTCATTTTTTTTCCTCCTTCAGTTGCACTAGAACTTTCATATATCAAAAAAAAAAAAAAAAAAAAAAAAAACTGCAGCAGTATATGGGGTGATAAAACTACTATGTACAGTTTGGCGTTTTCCTTGGAAAATTGCTTAAAACAGGAAATACAAAGAAACCATTTTCTTTTTTCGATCTTATTGGACAAGACATTTCATCGAACATAAAGGGATGTTGATGTGTTGTGTTATGTGATTCATTTAACTGTTGAATACCACAACAACATAACAAATCTGGGCCAATGTTTTTGATGGTGTATATTATACTTATGTATTACACACACGTTCTATCACATGATTAACAACTAGTTTATACTTCAAATGATCACATGAGTTAAACTTTATGACTTCATGTGTTGTATTTCACCCATACATCCTTTCCTCTTTTGGGTTTATTATTTATTTTTCGCTTTAAAAGAAACTCTGGACTCTCATCCCTATTAAAACAATGACTAATTAGCCACACCAGAATTTGCACAAACAGGTAATATTTGGTTCTTCTTTACCTCCATGGCTTAGGTTCTCTGGTGTTATTAACAAGTTTTCTGTACTTACCTTTCACTCTTACGCTCGCAAATGCTCAATACTTTTGCAGGCAGCCTGTGAGGAACTGCGAAACAGTAGGATGTTTATGAAGCTTCTAGAGGCTGTGCTTAAGACTGGGAATCGCATGAATGTTGGAACCAACCGCGGTGATGCACATGCTTTCAAACTTGACACACTCCTCAAGCTGGTTGATGTCAAGGGCACTGATGGGAAGACCACCCTACTCCATTTTGTTGTGCAAGAAATTATAAGAGCTGAAGGCTCGTCTTAGTATTGCAAATCAGAGTCCCACTAGAAACCAGCAAATCAACTTCCAGAATGAGGTGGAATTTAGAAAGCTTGGTTTAAAAGTTGTTTCCAGCCTTAGCGGGGAACTTTCTAACGTGAAAAAGGCTGCTGCAATGGATTCTGATGTGCTTAGCAGTGAAGTCTCCACGCTTGCAAGAGGAATTGGGAACATTGGGGAAGTAGTGAGATTGAATGAATCAACAAGTTCGAAGGAAAGTAGTGGGAGATTCTCTTCTGCAATGAATAATTTCTTGAAGAAGGCAGAAGAGGATATAATACGAATCCAAGCCCAAGAAAGCGTCTCTCTCTCCCTAGTGAAGGAGATAACCGAGTATTTTCATGGAAATTCAGCCAAGGAAGAAGCACACCCATTTAGGATTTTCACAGTAGTCAGGGACTTCCTTTCCACTCTAGATCAGGTCTGCAAGGAAGTTGGAAAAATTAATGATCGGACCATAGTCAGTTCAGCTCGACAGTTTCCAGTGCCTGTAAATCCAACACAGATTCCAGTTTTTCCTGTACGACGGCAATACAGTTCTTCTGATGATGAAAGCTCATCCACATCGTCCTAAGTTTCACTTGTCAACTTCACCATTTGGCAAGTGACTAAGACGCCATTTGGATTAATTTTAGCCCCACTGAAGTCTTCTTTTTGTACTTATATAAATCAGTGTAAAAGATTTTGGAATTATTTCATCCTACAAATATGATATACAGAAGAGGTTATCTCGTGCAAAATAGAATAAGTAGCTAATAGATGACCACAGAAAAATTTGGTTGACCATTGAAAGAGATGAAATTTTAAAACTGGAGAGGCATATAGATGATCGTTTCATGCCTTGAAAACTTGAAAGAAATTATTTGCTTTAACATTATTATTGATTATCTATACGAAGAACATCAGCCCTAGCCTCGATGTTTATCTTGAGGCATTTACGTCAATCATGGAAAAACATCAGTGTCAATGTGTCATGGTACTTGCCGTTGCCAACATGGAATCAGAATATCAATCAAAATATCAATATGTTATACTATATTACTATCTATATACTATATACGAGAGATAATTTTCTCTCTATCTTAGGTGACATTCTAATATGAAAAATAGTCTCTTTATAGAGTTGAATGTTTTTATGAATTTCCCCTTTCCATAAAAATAATTTGCTAAAAAATAGATTTTATACAATTACACAAAACAGGTATCTTCAAATCAGTGTTAGTACCGAACCACCTCTGGCATCCACTAGATTGTATTCGGTGTACAAGTAATTCAACAAAATTAAAAGCCGGATCTGTTGAGGACTTAGGTTGTTGATAGCCACCTAGCCTTGAACATGAAGAATTTAACAAAGTTCTTGTTATCTTCCCGGCTGACTAGCAATTATAACTTTTCTGACACAAGTCGTGCAAAATCATGTCAAATATTTTAATAGTTTGGAAATAGCAACACAGATTAATTTGATTCTGGTACTTGATAGTGAATTTGTTGGATGGAATGGTGTTTTAAGTGGACGTTATACTATCCTTTGATAAGTTTCTTCTGACGCAACAGATTTTTTATATTTAACTAGTACAACAGAATCATGTGCTCCATCAACTGAAGACCAATGCGATAAATACAGTTACATATATTTACAGAAGTCCAATCAGTGATAAATACAGTTACAACCTCAACCCCGCTACTTGTTAATCTATCATCTAAATAATAATTAACAACAAAACAAAAGCATAATTAAGTGGGAAAATGAGAGAAAAGAATCAGGTGATCAAATGGAGGTGAGTGGAGTTGAGCATCAACCTAATAAAAGTACAGGGATGTATTGTGTGTATACGCCCTTCTTCAGGAGCTTTAGAAGTCCGACTTCACCAACTTTACCCTTGGCTTAATGCTTATAATGTCAAAAGCGTTCTCTTGCTCTACATGTATGTAGTCCCTTGTTTTAAGAACCTGCACAAAAAAAAACGACAGTGAACGGACAAGATAGATAACATAATCAGATATTCAATTTCCTATTTAAAAATTAAGGGAAAACATGAACACCACCTCTGTTCCTTCTATTCAAAACATAAAGCATAATTTGCACCAACACACTTCTCAGAACATCTAGTCCTAGCTACTTATTGCTGCCACAATGACTGCTCGGCTATTATGCAATTACAATGCTCCTTTCAACACTGAAAGTAAATGGTGTTCCCATATGCATTTGAAGAATACATGCTCTTTCTTTAATTTTGAAACTACATAATGTTACGGTTTAAGAATTGTAAGCTGGTACTGAATTACCAAAGAGGGGAGGGGAGAAAGAAAACAACTACATTTTTCTCTAGTTCACGTTGAATGTTACAGACTTGTGGTTTAAACATTGTTAGTTCCTACGTGATTAAAAAGAAAAAGAAAGGAAAGAAGATACATTTGTCTAGTGCATGACTTGATGTTATATTTTGCTGTGGGCAACTGAGTTCCACCAATTGGGAAGATATGCCAACGTCAAAACACAGTTCTCCCTTTCCAAATTCCTCATCGTCCCCTAAACACACTCAGTTTGCATTGATTCCCCTTTTAGATTTTAGTTACTTGGTGACTGTTCAGATTGTCCACCTCATTGGCCTAAACCAAACCAATTGAAGATCGTAGTGACAAGTTCGATCTCTCAGAGCAAGCATTGTCAACTAAAAGTTGGTTGAGACTAGTAAATTTATGCACAATTGTATCTTAGAAACTAAGAAAGATCAAAATGCATACCAGAGTCTCAAAGAACATCCTTGATGCTTCCTTCCGAGTTTTACCAGACAAAAGGTTATCCATAGAAAGAACTTTCCTTCCATGTCCAGATTCAGTATCAAAAAGAGTCTGGAGATACTTTGCAACACCTCTGCAAGGGTAAAAAATAATTCATAAAGTGTGACAACATAAGTAGAGAAGAGTCTGATAAAAATTATAATATGGACAGATGTGGATGTTTGCATCCAAGGGAAGCATTAAAGCAACAAGGCATGCCCTTCCTGTCAATATAAATCATAATAGATCAGGAACAACCCAATTTAATGAATTCCAGCTTCCAACCTATGTTACATGGACACCATATTTTAAAAGTAATCGGTGTCGGATCCGTGTCCACATATCCTTGTCTGACACGACACACTCACATATTGCATGTGATATTACCTCAATCTTTGGTATTTCATCGTGTCAAACACAGACACATGTATTTTCTGTCCAGTAAGAAAATCTCGTTCACTAACAAAGCGTTTACTTTCCTTAAAATGTTAAACAGAAAATTATGGGTTTAAGCTGCACATAACTTCTCCAACTTGTATCACCAACTTCCACAATGTAAATTAAACTCAAGAGCAGAATACCTGGTGCGAGAAGACCACCCACTGTTATCAAGGATGCCAACTTCTTCAGCATTAGGAATACCGTTGTCTTCTTCTATTGTATCCTCATCATCAAAATTCAGAAACCCTGGCATATCAAATGACATAAGAAAACAATTTTTGAACAAGACAGTATCTGAGAGTAAAGAACTGTGTAGTAACAAACAAAAGTACTTAAAAGCGTCCAATGGACGAAATCTGATAATAAACTTCATATATTGGATGTATACTTTAACCTCCCCCTGACCATAACACTGAAATCAGCATATCAAATAGGTGACATATCACATTTAATGTGTCACACACTATATAAGTATATATGGCTAGAGAAGAATTGGCTTTTGGGATAATAATGGAGATATTAGTCAATTTATAATGCATTAGACTTTGTATAGGTTTCCAACGACCTCACATATATTGGCAATACATCCACCAATCTACTCCAGATTCGAACCATGCACCTACCTAAACAGGAACCCGACCCATCAACATCATTAAGAAGAACCACTTGTATTTACATGTGCAATTACACATGCAACGCAGAAATAATATCAAAATTTCCTTAAGCATGAGCAATAGTTTCACTAATACCTATGGGATGAGAATAGAAATGATTACATGATGATTCATAACAATATAAATGGTAAAACAGACAAAGTGGCACGTCAACAGAAGATAGCACTCATACTACACATTCTGCTAAAAACGGATCACATTACTCAAAATCTTTGAAATAGGAACTTCAATTGGAAGTAAATGAGCCTTTTGCACTTTGTAACTTGGCCATTAATGTCACAAAAACTAATATTTAATGAAAAATAATAGTTCGCAATTTCAGTATCCTCGTTTGAGGCAAAATCACAAGATCATACATGCTGAATATGGAAATAGAAGCAATGTACCTGTATCATTTCCATCTAGTGTATTTCCCAAGTCCTGCACAATGAACAAGAGATTTTATAAATTTAACAAGTGGCATTGTATCTTACTTTTAGCATCTGTCACACTAAGTTCCCAATTCCCACCCTTACGGTTTATTTTATTTATTCATTTATCTTTACGTGCAAAATGCAAGCTAGATTTAGGCAGACCTGAACCAGATTATTCACGAGGATGACTACTTCAAATGAAAAAAATGTCAAGGCATACACACAAAGTCAACATGTGCACTGAACAAACAGGATACCGCTTTGGCGAAAAACCCATCCCGTTTAAATAGCCTTTATACTATTCTTATGAAGTCAAGTTTCAGGTATGCTTATCTTCACAGTTAATGCTAGTTAGAACCGAGGGCTTTGAGGTAAATTAATCCCTCTAAAGGCGGATTTAACTAAGACAGTCACAAAGGGAACTTGGTGTTCTGAAAATGTCCAGAAGTGAAGTTAAAACTTACACATGGTGTTTCCAGAGAAGTATTGTACAATGATGTAGTTTCAGCAGCCATAGTTCCACCCAGATCAGCTGAAAGCCTGCTTGGGTTTCCTGCTAAATCAGCGTCCCGGCTTCCTTGGTTTTCGAATTCATCGAAAGGAACAGTTTCGGTGGTTATATTAAATTCTGATTGGCATGAAAAGTCCCTTTGAGGATCTTCAATACACATGAAGGTAGAGGAGGAATTGCCTGCAACATCCACAACATTTTCGTCCCTGGTGACATATTCCGACTCGCTTCTGATCCCCTCTTTGAAATGGCAATCGGTTACAAAAGTCGGGGTAGCAGACGCATCCTCTGGTACATCAGCTCTATTGTCCCCGGAACACTTTTCCAGCATAGTATTTTTAGGGGACAAACACACATCACATGCATCAACCACTTGTGGCATGTCTTGCAGCATCACTTTAACTGAACTGCTCTCAGATATTTCCTGAGCAGATCGATCATTTTCCATAGGAACACCCTCATCTAAATGAAGTCCTTCCATATTAACTTCTGCACCATTGAGGGCATCATCTCTGTAATTGCATCTTTGTATGATGAAGGCATCCTTCTCGACAGACTGAGTGTCTAGATTCCCATCATTTGGCAGAATCGTTTGTACTCCATTACTTTTCTCCACAAGCAATGATTTGATCTCAGAACACAATGTTTGATTACACCTATCTTCAGAAACAGTGTTGTCAGTATGGTCCATTGTGTTAGCAACCACACTGCCATCGTCTATTTCCATAGGGGAAGATATATCCGCTTGGCCTTTTTGTAAATCATTGGGAGAAATATCAGTTAAAGGTCTTGTAAGTTGTTGAGTACCAAAATCAATGCAGTCGCTAAGATGTTCTTCGCACAACTGGCTGTCAACCAGGACGATTGTTGCCGTGGACTCATTGGCTTCACCACCACTAGCGGCTACAGGCTCATCCAGTCCTTCTGTATTAGCTTCTCCAATAAGACTAGTGCCACTTGACCACATAACTTCGCCTGGAACTGCTGAGACTGGGCAGTCCACATTCATTCCAGAATCCCTGAACTCGGTGACATCAAATATTCGATTCTGCAAACCAATCAGATCTACAGACATACCTGAGAAAATAAAAGAAGACCAATTCACCTTCCATGCAAAAGTAACATACCAAGATTGATCTACAACGGTTAGCAAGTAATTTCGATTAATTGTGAATATCACATAATACTCTACTTGTATGACAAGCATATACATAAATGTGTATATGCAAGTACAGAGTCAAATGGCAATGACTTTAAGCATTTGAAGAGAAAGTGTTTTTCCAATTTGAGTTGGCAACATAGTATTGCAAAGATTGAGAACTGAGGAATAAAGATAAATATATAAGATGGTATACAGGAAATTCTCAGTCTGCCCAACCAAATGCTAGTTCACCATACATACACAGAATATTGGTTCTAAATTTCTAAAAAAAATTCTAAAGAGTTGTATAACAACCAATGACATCAGGTTGCAAATTCACGAAACCCTACACATATCTGGATCTAATAAAGGATGAAAAAGTAAAACAGTTAACTTTAAAGAGACCATTATAAGTTATCTGGAACCGTACACTTACCAGAAAATAATGGTTCATTGAAAATTTCGTCTTCCAATAAATGCTTCTGAATCACCCAAATTTCAGGACGAGTACAAGGAGCTTTCTTCCGCAAGCGCCGTATGTCTTCTGTACTTGTCAACTGTTGCCTTATTGTACTAAGAATACAAGAGAAAACAAGGAAACAAAATGCAAACGGTAATCAATATTGAAGTAAACAAAGAAATGGAATCATCACACTTTTACAAAATTGAGTATATGGTGGGAACTAGAAACACACAAAGCTACCAGGAGAACTCAGTAACATACTTAAATAAGAATATCGCTGTCTGCCTGTAGTACAGGCTACAACAAAAAATCATAATATATTCACCTTTATTTTATTTTAAATCCCCATACAAAAAGCACAAGTTTTGGGATTATTTGTTCTTCCAATGTGTAACCTCTGCATTATTTCAAAATGAAGGGGTGGCCCAACAACTAATTGACACTAGTTAAGCATGATAGATCATGAAGAGCGCTAATCATTACAAACAAATATCAATTACCAAGTATGTTAATATAAACAAAAACAGGTTCAGAATCACAAAAATAAAACTGAATATTAAATTATAGCAGCTAGGAGAGTTTAAAAACCAAAAGATTTGCATATGGAAGTACTTAGAAAAACGAAGACATACTCGCCATGCAGGACCATGGTATCATCCAGAAGAACCTTCCTTTTAACCACACTAGCTCGTGGTGTTATCCTCGGTCGTTTTCTAGCTGCTATTTCAGTTGGTGGTGGAGTAGGCCTTAATTTTAGAGCCGAAGATTTTCTTCCAACTGCAACAACCGTATAATTTGTTTAAACTAGAAACAAAAAATAATACATATTTGTCCAGACCTTTAGGATATACCAGTAGCAACCCAATGTAAAATACAGAAGGAAACAAAAGACCACTGTGCAATAATGTTGAAAGAATGTGCAAGCTTTCTGTAATCGAAAAATTACCTAAGATCGACGACAATAAGTCATCGTCATCAGGAATAGAATCAACTGTTCTTTTAGAACGGGGAATCCCGGAAAGTTTTGTTGAACTACCATACTGTTGAACTGGTGCACTTTCCATCAATTGCCGTTTTCGCCCAGAAAGATTTTTCAACCCATTTCCACCCTCTTCAGACACTTCCTTTTCTGGAGTTAACTGCACTAGTAAATCATTTTGAGCATCAGGAACTGATGCTGGTACTGAAAGTAACATTTCAGGCTCTGGCACTGGTAAATTAAAACTTGCTACTCTGTCTGACTGACTATCTTTAGAAACGACTGTATCGGACTGCTCTCCTAACTTCTCAACGTTCGAGGCAACACCATTTGATGGAACGGATTCCAATATTTTGTTTGGCTCAATATTTGTCTCCCTTATACTGGTTGGTCCCTCTTCACCTGGAAACAAAAGCATTAAAAAAGACACTAGCATTGCACCAACCACCAAGTATGAAGCATTCATTTAGAGCTTGTTAGCAAACCTTGCACCAAAGCTGAAACTCCAGAAGCATGGACATCCTCCTCCAGCTCTAAGATAGACAATGAACATGCCTTGGTTCCTGTGAATGATATCTCCAGGCCATTTGATACTACATCCTCAGATTGCTTCAAAACGGAACTGCAAGCTCGGAGCACATGTTGGTGCTCAAATGACTCTTTATTAGAACCAACAATATGTTGAATCTCTGTAACTTTCGTTCCTAAATCCGCCCCACTTTCAACTCCATTAGGTTCGTGTGTACTTACCAAACCCAACAGAGAGTCAGCACCAGGAGGAAATAAATCACTAGGGTTACATCGTTCAGGCAAATCACTTGCCAATGCTTCTGGACCAGGAGTCTCCCCAGGTGAAACACAGCGACTCTGTGACATACCTTCAGATGGTGTTGGGATGTCATTGGATTGAGAAGGTTTATCACAACTCCCAACCAGAGTAAGTGTGGGAGAGGTATCCATTGTTACGTCTATGGGTGCTAAATCCTCCGCATGTGTATCATTGGAAGAACTAGGTTTCTCACTACATATCACTCCATTCTGCCACACTTCTGTCCTTTCTATAATGTCAGGTATAGCTACAGTTGCATCTAAAAGCCCTAATACAGGAGATGTAGGTTTTGGTTGCTCAGCTAGAACTGAAGTTGGTGAAGACACTGTATGGACAACATCAAATTGAGTAGGGTTCATAGCCAGCACAGCAGAAGAATCCCCTTTTTCCTTTCCTTGCCTGTCCAGGTGGATTTCCTCATTGGCCTTGTCAAGCAAATCAGTTTCACAACTCTTACTATTGAGCAATGCACAATCCACTGCTTTATTTATATCTTTATTGTAAAGATTTCCAGGGTTCTCTCGACCCACTGATTTTTGGTCTTCTTGCAGGACTTCGCCACAACTATTTTTCACAAAACCACAGGAGGGGTCTTCATTAACGTGGCCAGTACATGGGGCACACTGAATTGACTCTGTTGTTGGACTTCTCGATGCAACTCCAACTGGCTCAATAGTAAAATTATGCTCATTTATATTTGAAGTTTGAATTTCGCTACCACTAAGAGGAGAAGGATCATCAGCTATATTTTCATCTTGAGTTGACACAGTCTTTGCACCTTTAGAGCCAGTACATATTACTTCCCCTATCCTATCCTCATCAACTGTTGTTTGGTCATCGTCAATATCCATCTCCGTGAAAGGTGTCATGGGACCAGATGCCTGAGGATTAACACTGGAAATTGGACAGTGAGAAAGAAGAAAAAAACAAAGTGATTGAACCAGAAGAGAAACAATCTTAATTTTTCGTTTAATTGGGATATATAAGAAGTTGATAGTTACTACATAGAATAAAATCATCATGAGTGGTTATACCCATTAGCATCATGAATCCTCCCGCATCTTAGTGCATTTGCAGGACAACATTTGAAAACAAGACAGTTCTATTTTGTAAAGAACTATGCATCAGACGTAGCTACACACGTTAGAGGGCTATATGATGAATTTTAGCAATGTCTTGTTAACGTTTTACATGTTATGTAACAAGACATCTATATGTTACATAAACAGAGGTGATCAACACAATGACCTACAAACCAAAAACACTTTCATGCTCTCAATTCAAGGTTTGAATCTCAGATTAAAGAATCTAAAATTGCTGCTAGTCACTAAGATAATAGACTATAGCATGACAATAAAAAACCACCAGAGGATATTAGTTAAACTACATATTTTAGTAGTTATTATTTGTGTGTAAAAGTAGCTTTCTCAAATGATTATATGGTACTCTGTATTGAACAAAGAAAAAAAAGCTCACTTTTGTGAATCCAGAAGAACCGAGGTCTGCCCAGGTGAAGTAACCTTATCCAAAAATAGCTCCTGTTTGGTGACCATGTCAGAAAAAGAAATAGTTACTAATCAATCTAAGAGAAAAGTAAGTTGGAAGAGAACTTGGAAAAAAAAAATCCTAACAATGCTTAAACATACACTTGGGTGGTGGTCTCAGATATTCATAGTGTAAATAACTGATAGGGATACAGTTGTCACGTTCTTTCCCTCACCATTTTTTTAATCAATAAGGAGCACACTTACATTGCTAAGGACAATGATATAAATGATCACAAGGGTATGATATAATCACAGACGAATTTTCTTGATAAACCAATAAAACAAAGTAGGAAATTATTAAAAACAAAAAAGAGCAGTCTTATGCTCAACTAATTTACCTCATCGAGGTCTAAGCCAATTTGAGAAGTATCTCCATCTCCAAACCTCTCTGGATAAATGCATACAAGCCCATGCAAAAAAAAAACATAATTAATGCCTAAATGGTAAAGCATATTATTGAGCCCTACATGCAAAATTTAATACCAACCATCTAGTCCAAACTGTGATGTGGAGTAAACTACACCATCCATTGTATCTTGGAGAGTAATCTGCTCTCTTGTACTCACATGATGATCAACATAGTTACTGCATTTGTAAGAATAAACAATAAGGTGTAAAAAATAAAATATGGTATCCAAAGTAGATAATAAAGTTTAAAGTATATCAGAACAGACCCCTGAAAATGTTCGCTATCTGGGAGCTCAAAATCATCCAGATCGAAAGTTTCTGGTAAGGTAATGGAATGATAAGGTGCAGTAGATTCTTCAGGTGGCAGATCAACTGCAGTAGAGCGAAAGGCTTGCTTGACCTTAAGCAAAGCCTCACTGCAATCATGGAAAAGATAATTCACCTTACGAGAATATATCCTAACCACACCAAGCAGAAGGTGGCTAGATAATCTAAGTGCAATAGGAACTTCTGGGAACAGAATTGAGTCTGTGACAAACACATAGGGCATAAGTCAGAAGAAAAACACAGAGCTTAATTGATATTGAAAAGACAGGAAGTAAAGTAATTGGATGTGAAATATAAAATTCAAGCAAGAGTGAAATTTCAGATCCTTGTCTGTTGTCCATATGGGTGTTGAGAAGTTGAAGGGCAAATACACTTGTACCAGTATCATTGGGCAATAGGGAAATAATTTGCAGTAGAATTTGATCTTTTAAACAGCAGGTGACAAACATATTGCGCATTAGGAACAAAACTAAGCTACTCTAGAGAATAATAAATAAATAGTTGCCAGAAATGTTGCCTACTCACCCACGGAAACACCGATATCGGTATCGGCAACCTGATTCTTGCGGAGCTTTCTCTCCAAATGAGCAGCAATCCATATAGTACCCAGTGGCCCTTTCTTGGCCAATATGAACTGTGAATAAAACATCTTGCGTTCTTCTTCTTCTTCTTCTTGCTTCTATCTTTATACACCCATTCAAAACAAACTATATTTCTACAACTCAGACATGAACTTGAATCATATCCACTACTTGATACAAGTCAAAGATGATAACTTTAACTGAAATAAACAAGTAATTCTCAACTAAAACCTTGGAATTTAGCGTGAAATCGAAGATGGTGTGGTTTAGAAACCCTAGAAATTGGGGGGGAAAGGAGATAGTGAGTGGGTCGGGGTGGGGGGCTTTATTTTCCAGTAAAACGATATCGAAAAACTTTACGAGAGCTGAGTAATTCAGAGTCAAGAATTTTATTTATTTAATGTAATAAAAATGTTTTTTTTTTTTTTTTTTTTATAGTTTTTTGTATGCCAACTTCTGTGTTTTTCACTGTTTATTATTTTCAATTGCTTTCTTTTTTTCAGTTGCGTGTTTGATGATGTAATTTGAATTTTCGACTGTTCGCGCGAGATATGCTTTTTGAATTTTTCGCGAGATGTTCTTTGGTACCAACTTAACTTAACTTAACTAAACTAAACTCCTTTAAATAATAAAATGATATAATTATTCGACAGTGACACCCCCATATGACTTCCTTAACTATTGCCCTGCCTTTGCTTGTGTCCAATTTCTAGGCCAAATCTGATTAAAGGTCCAACACCATTTCTTCAACTTCAGTCAAGACTCAAGAATTAGCTCATTAACTCACATGTTGGATGAAATGCAAACACAAACAAATAAATAGATTAGTTAGTATTAAAGAAAGAGAGAAGAAAATGGCTTTTCATATAATCATGTCTTTTTCTTCATTCATGATATGTATTATGTGTACATCATATATGCGTTTTCCCACTCTTACAGATTCTCCTTTGTTATTTGATCTACACTCACTGCACAACAGCGGGACAAAGACATTAAAATTTGTCTTTGAACTTGTATTCTTAACAGTGCCCAGAATCCAGATTTTGTTAGGCTGAGAACATTCTACGCTTTTGGGTTGACCAAGGCTTTAAAGCACTCCTTGCTGCTACCACCTTGCTCACTAGCAACCTCCACTTTGTCTCGTCCTTTTTGCTTTGCTGTTGCATTTTATCTTTGAAATGCCTGGAGAAATAATGGAATTATCATGAAAACTGTCTGTGCAATCCCTTCAGTCTTTGAATCTCTAAATTTTCAATTACGATATAGAGCATGAGAAGTTTAACAGAAGGTGAAAATGCTTGGTTTCTTCCACCTATCATTGACTGTTTGCTTACCTACACAATGGAACTTTGCAAGTAGCGGGCTCATTGCACATCCTGGAATGCAGCTCAAGAAGTTGCCACATGCGCTTGCAGTGAGAGCATCCTCCTGGGACTCGAACCTTGCAAATGGAGAAGTGACGAACCAGTGTTTCAAGACCTTTGCAAGCAGGGAAGCTGCATGTGATTTGACTACCTTTTAGCACCTTGTCTCTGGGTCCAATTGTTCTACACCCATCTTTGCATATGTGGAGTAGAGCTTCCATTGCCTCATGCAGTTGGAGGTACATCTTTTTCTCCTCATTCTTTCTCATATTCTCGTGGTAGCCCTGCATACACGTTGACCAACAATAATCTCTGGTTACTACATTTGCACTAGATACGAATTAACATTTTGCTCCAGCACCAAAACAAGCGTATTCAGACAAAATCATAGATTTCCAGAATAAACGTCTACTTAAGTTTCAGCCTGCATAATAAACTATTAATGCATACTGCATACACGACACAAGAAAACCGAGATACAAAGCTGGGGGGTATTGGATATTGTGGAGAACATATTTTGCATCTGTGATCTGGTACCTATACCATAGCTCCATTCCAAGTGGTCTCCAAATTAGCAGGATGATGTTTACCAACTTTTCTGGACAAGCACATCTTCTATACCATAAACTTCCCAGCAGGGCCTTATTACTGAAGTCACTTTATTGAAACAACCAATTCAGAGAAGCTTTGACGAGTATAATCTCAGGTCACTTTAAATAAATTTCTTTTACAAGAAGTTAACTTACTAGCCATGACAGCTAATAACAGATGATCAGATGAAAGAAGAGTGTCTAACTTACCGAATCTGCTTCAACAATTGATTCAAGCAGTTCCTGTTCAAGCTCAGGATTAACTCTTTTCATTACTTTCCATCCTTCACTTGAAGAGACTTTCTTGAAGTTTTTCACAACCATACGTACACATATGAGGGAGAGGCGTGGTGCATCACATTGCCTAGCAAGTTCGAGAACATCTATCACATTTTCTGTAGTCAACCAGGTCTGCTCCAGTATATTTGTGCAGACTCTCTTAAGGGACGGCACAGAGAAGGAGTGAGATAAAACCAGCAAGTGTAGGGCATTATTCTTCATTTCATCCTCTTCATAGCTGCACTAGACAATCAAAGATACTTAATAAAGAACTGTCATGGATATAAGGTAAGACGGAATTGGGAAACTTGGTTGACTTGTTGAGAATAAAGTGTTAAGAGCTGAACTTCCTTTTTTTTTCTCAGTAACCAAAAATTTGTATTGATGAAAGGTGGTTGTGTGGGGGGGGGGGAGGAGGAGGAGAGTACATGAGGAGTTACTTACAGTCTACTCACACAGTAGCACTATAAGAACTTAACAAAACCTATAATAAACATGTTCTGGAACCTCCCATTTGGTTATCCATGGGGGTTTTACAATAAAAACAACTTGATCATTGTCTTGCAAACTGACCGAGTACTTTGCAAACCTACAAGATTTGGGAAGTTAAGAGCTGAACTTCCCAAATCTTACGTTATTATTTTAAAAGTAAGGCATATTTGAAGAACCTAAACTCTCCTACAGAAACTTGTGAAAGCCAGGTTTACCGCCATACCTCGCAGAGTATAGGAAGCGAATAAATACAGAGACAGCTCTGGAGGGCACACCAAGGATTTCGATATATCGAATACCATCTTTAAGCTTTGCTTGTTTCAGAAAGTTTCTCAACACAGGTGATATAATACTCTGCATAAAAGAAGTCACAAGTTAAAATATTTCTTTCACAACTCTGTAGATTTTATAAAATTTCAATATTTTTACTTTTTTTCTTTATCTTTTTTCCTACTTGTTTTCTTGTTACTTTGACAAGTTTAACAATTAACATACATCCCTTAGTCATCAAATCTATGTTTCTAGTAGTTTCTCAATTTTCTAAATTCTAATAATGAAAGACTACACCATGTGAGGCAAAGGCAGGTTGAGATTGAACATACAAATCTCACAAAATATATGAATAATAGCGTCACTTCATGAAGCACGGTCAAATTTGACAACAACGTTGGTGAGTGTAAATCTTTCATGCAAAGAAAAGCATGTCGAGTTTGACCAATTAAAATGGATCAAACGAGTGATTGACAACAGAGCTTCCTAATTAACTCTAATGATTCAAACTAAAGATAAGTTAGTTGAATCAACTCCAGGAAAGGTCACTCAATGTATAATAGACTTTTGGTTAATCAGATTAGAAGAAAAAGTATATAACAAACTTTTTTAAGCAAGGACATAATTAAATATGTGATAGTTCACTAAAAAAAATACATGTTCTAAATAGATAATAGTAAAGAAGTATGCAGAGTTTTTCCCATGTTTGAGTTAGAAATAACTTACAAGGATGATAGAGTGAGCGGGGATAATAGTTTTATCCTCTGTGACAACATGAACATCAGTTTCATATCCTTCCTTGAAAAGTCTGTCCCACGCATCTTTGAAATCTCTTGAAACATAACTGGAAACCAAGAACCTCTTGTGATAATTAGACCTGGAACTGATTTTAGGTGGAAGAGGAGGTGGTTTGGGCCTGTTGTCGTTGCACCCCAGAGAAGTTGAAACTCCCAGTACAGGTCTAACATCTGCATGATTGGGTTCACCCATCCGTAGGTTAAAGCATTCCTTGATGGACTCGTCAGTTGCGAAACCCCAATTGCATTCAAGCTCTGGCTGTGCCATCAATTATTGATGAATTGCAGGCATAAGTTTCATATACAATCTTGAAAAAAGATTAAAAAAAAAATAGTATATGGTTGCTTGGAACAGGAAAAAAGAGCCAGGCAATAAGACAGGACAAATTTGTTTGATTCCCCTGTAAAGTGACTTCGGTGGAGTCTTATTGTCAAAGAAGAAGCCTCAGCCACACAAATTAACGGAATATGAGAAGTAATAAACAGAACAAAAGAAGCATAGGACAATCAAGATAGCGGGAATGTGAGTAGTAGAATATCTTGAAGCTTATACCTTCTTTCGTATTTGAAGTTTGTAAGTTTGAAGATTGATTGATCTATCCGAGGTATGAGAATATGAATAATATTCCAAGCTTTCAGGTAAAGTTTAAGAGAGATTATTATTGTGCTTTTTAACATGAAAAGGCAAGTCCTCATACTTATTAATTTTGCTACATCTTAAAGCTGACGAGAGGAGCAAACAGTGAGTATTCGAAAAGAATGGAGATAAGTCGATAAGATGTGAATCAAACAACATGACAACAACCTCAAAATTTGGCGGGTACTGACCAACAGCCAAACTTCCAGCCAGGCCGGTGTCTGAGTCAGTAAGAAATATAATTATTAATAAAGTTTGCTAGTGTCGTCAGTCCCTGTTAGAGTTGAGAAGATTTGTGTGGATGACCAAGCAGGCATAGACAACTCAGGAGGGAATTGAAACATATGCCACCTCTCTTTATTTCTGTTACGTGCATAACTGATCATATTACAGGGCAAATTTCGTAATCAGATATAGCTTTCGTCCACATTTTCTACTTTCGGTTGATGTGAGTCGTGAAATGCATGTGTGTTGAAAGTTGAAACTCAAGTTGTTTTCGAGAAAACAATGGTTTGGTCTGTCTTTTTCTTCCACTCACGTATTCGATGACTTCATCATATCTTGGCTCTTCTTCAACAGACAACACCAATCCCCATCTGGCTGCCTGGATGTCATCGGGATCCACAACATTTTTCTTTTTGGACTTTACTTATGCTGCCCATTATTATTAACAGACAGTCAGACACCATTCACTGTGCCACTGCCTACCTCCATTAATCCAGACAAATAAGAAACTCCAGTGCACAAGATTGTTTTTGGGGATAATAACCCCAAACACATTAGGATGCATGTGATTTGAATTAAAATGCCTTTTTAACCTATTTTGTTGCATACATATATATTCCATTTGGACCCGAAGATTAAGGACTTGCTATGCTCTACCAATCTACTTACAAACAGCTGTAATAAGACTTTGAACATGTACGCATAGGACAATTGCGTGTGGTGGTGAAAAAATAACTCAGATCAATCAATATTTTATGTAACAGTAGTGAGTTCTCTATATATATTCATATATAAACAGGCATTCATAGGTACACCAAAAAGGTGTGAGGATCGGAGAGAAGATTAATTGCATTATATTTCAAATAAATATAAATAATGTATCATGATATATTAAGAAATATCTATAATATCTATGATATTTATCGATATTTTGAATATATTTACGATATTTGTATGTGAAACAATATCAAATATCCCCAAAGAGATAGATATATCCACGATACATATCCATAAATCAGAGATCGATAAATACCCATATCCTGATGCCCATTGCGGTTTATCAACTTTTCAAATGCTTCCCTTTATCTCTTCTCCTCTCTTATCTTTTCAAATCGCCCTTTCAAATCGGAGAGAAGATTAATTGCAGAAGAAGTTAAATGGATAAAGAAATGAAAGAGAGTGCTAAGGGTCATGTTTTACTGATGCCTTTTCCTGCACAAGGCCACACAAACCCGATTCTTCAATTTGCCAAAAGATTAGCATCTAAAGGACTCAAAACCACACTAGCCACCACTGTCTTTATATCCAAGACCATGCATCTCAAGGACTGTAAGGTTGGAATTGAGACCATCTCTGATGGATTCGATGAAATTGGTCCATCTGCAGCTGAAACTGCAGAACATTACCTTAGCAATCTCAAACAAGAGGGCTCGCGTACCTTAGCGGATATCATTGACAAACATAACTATGGAAACAGTAGCGATACTGAGCGTATCACTTGCCTCATTTGCGATTCAATCCTTCCCTGGGGTTTGGAAGTAGGTAAACAGTTTGGGTTGATGACGGCTGCTTTTTACACACAAACATGTGCTGTAAGCTCCATCTACTACCATGTCAAACAAGGGAATTTGAGTGTTCCAGTTGAAGAGCCTACAGTGTCTCTTCCTGGGCTGCCACTACTTGCTCTTCAAGACATGCCTTCTTCGGTGCGCAACTTTGACCAGAGCTTAATGGATCTCCTGACGGGTCAGTTCACCCACATTGAGAAAGCAGACTGGCTTCTTTTCAACACATTTGACGACTTGGAAAGCGAGGTCAGTATTCTAAAACAGACCAATGGATCAATAAAACCAACCTACTTCTACTCATTCAAGCAAATTGTCATTTTCGGTAGAACTTAAAGTAATTTGTCAAGATCAAGATCTTACTATACCCGCTCAAATTAATGATGCAGCCAAACCAGCCAATTAATGATGCCGATAAGGTGGGACATGAACATAGTCTATGAACTTAATTGTCAATTAAAGCTATTGATGTTCTATGTTTAGAAAACAGGAAAGAAAGAAAGATACAGTGCTAGCGAAAAAGCAAAAAGCTAGTTCAATTTGGTTGATTAATTCCAAACATGCAAGAAGTATAATTTTACTCTCATTTATTTTATTTTTTTTTGCTATATGGAACCTCGGCCATTTATATAACCATGGTGGTTTTTCATTTAGTGCAAGAGTTTCATCTTCTTCTAAGTCGCATCACCATGTTTTGGCAGCCAGATTTGCTTCCCTCCAAATGTGTGACAAGTGGATGGAGTGAGTGTAATTTAGATGCACATCTCTTCCACCTGCTGTCCACGTACTCTCTTTTTTAGTAATATCTGAAGATCAAAAGTGGAGTTGTTTCCAACCAGGAAAGTTGAGAAGCAATTGTTAAAATATCTTTACACAAAATCAGAATAAATTATAGAAGACTTCCGTCTCAAGTATCTCAGCAGCTTCCTCGTGTATTGCAATTTTCATAGGTGTTGAAAAGGATGGCTGAATTAGGACGAGTCAGAACGATTGGACCTACTACACCATCTATGTACCTGGACAAACGTGTGGAGGGTGACACAGAAAATAGTCTCAATTTGTTTGAGCCGAGTGATGGTACTTATATCGATTGGCTAAATGCAAAGGAAGCTGGATCGGTTTTATATGTTTCCTTCGGTAGCATTTCTGAGTTAGCAGAAGAGCAAATGCAGGAACTGATCTGGGGCATAAGGCAAAGCAACAAAGATTTCATATGGGTGGTGAGGGAAAAAGAACAAAGCAAACTCTCACCTAACTTCCTCGAGGAAGTGATAGACAAGGGATTGGTGGTGCAATGGTGCTCTCAGTTGGAGGTGTTATCTCATAAGGCCATAGGATGCTTCTTAACTCATTGTGGATGGAATTCGACCTTGGAGGCCTTGAGCTTGGGAGTGCCAATGGTGGCCATGCCACAGTTGTGGGACCAAGCCACAAATGCTAAGTTTGTTGAAGATGTTTGGGAAGTGGGAATCAGAGTCAAGGTGGATGATAAGGGAATTGTAACAAGGGACCAACTCGAGTCATGCATCAGGGATGTCATGGATGGTGAGAGAGGGAAAGTCATGAGAATGAAAACAAGTCAGTGGAGGGAACTGGCTAAAGATGCAGTTGATGCAGGTGGGAGTTCAGATTCGAACATCCAGGAATTTGTAGCAAGTTTGACATGCCGGTGAATTGTGACTTGAGGTTTATATTGTACTAATTCAGAAACGTTGAAGGACCTACTTTTTAAAGAGTTCGACGGAGCTACTCTAAGAATTTGGTACAAAACCGTGTCTTAAGAAGGGTTGCTCGTGAATGTTGTTTTGAAAGTGCCCACATGGCCTTCTAAAATCTGTGATCTATGTCCGAGATATTTATAGAGGTTACCTGTATTTTCTGCTATTCACGAGTTATGCTTGGGAAACTGTCTTTCATGTTTCATCCATTCTACTTTTGAATTGACTGCCAAAAACGGTATGCACGGTATCATTTCCTCATTCCACGTAAAGCCATTACAAGGATATATTGCATTATTGTTGGATGGTAGTTAAGAAAATATTTACATGAAAAGCTTTGCTATTTTATTGGCAATAAGTGCATATATTTAAAACAATAAAGAATTAGTAGCATCCCAAGCACTTGAGTACAATCCAATGTTAAATTTGTCGCATCCCACGACCTAAATACCATTCAAGATTTCAAGGTATAAACTGTATCTTAATTTTCCTTTCTTTTTATCTTTTATAACTTCAAAGCCTAATAATAATATCCTTAAATCATACTATCGAAAACATTTCTAAAGGAAGAAGATGAAACAGCTTTGCTACCTTTAATCAAACAATAAGGATTCTAGCACTACAAAAAATTAAAAAACAGTTGTGCACTTCTGCTATATGTGTAATACCACTACATATCTCTTTCTGGTAGTTAGACACAACTTAGGCTGGCTGATTTATCTTCCGCATTTGACTTCATATTTATGCCCAGGCATATCTTACTCGTTGTCTCCCTCCCACCATAAAAGAATGTTGACAGATGTCCATTATATTTTCAATCTCTCTTAAGGACAGATACATTGGCTGTATGGTGTTTATTTTTTCAAGGATACACCAACATATAGTTCCTGTTCATCAATGACAGTAGAGCTTGATCACTGAATCGGCACCAGCAGTGAATAACCAGGGTTGTCTTGGATGGAAAGAACAATCCATTACTCCTGCAATCATAAACATGGATAACATTTAGCTTGAATTCCACCAGGACAGTAGTGCTCAGTGGAATTGCTCTTATTCCAAACCACTACTTCACAAGTCTTTATGGCAAAACACTTGAAGGAAACAAGAAAAATATTCTAAAAAATAAAAAAATAAAAAACAACTTGCACTGACCTCTTCCATTTGTGCTTGTGTGACCTCGGAGAATCTCTAGTGGAACAATGAGAGGGTTTTCATTGAGATCTGAATAGACCATGCCATGGAAAACGTACGCGGTGGAGTCATCGGAGCATGAAGCAAATAAAGGGTATGAACGATGGAAAGCCACATTTGTAATGTCCTTTGGGTGACAACTGAAAACATTTAGTACCGATATCAGCAGCTATACTATGAAACGGACGAATTTAATAAGATAGATACAGAGGACACCAAAATAAAAGTATTGTTGGTCCTTGGTGTAAAAGATTTCATAGCAAAATGTAAATGTAAGCAAAATGTGTGTTGGTAGAATACCCAGTACTAAATACTAATTGATGGTGCGGGATGTAAAAGAATGGTTTGCCTATTTTGGATAGATTTTCGTTTATACCCTTGTAACTAGAATACCACCATTAGGTAGTAGGTAGCAACTTCTGCAAGGTCGTCACAACTTCAAACAATAAATTAAGCATCCATAACCCAATTTATGCTCTGCAATGTTGTGCATTCTACCAGCAGGTCCATTGAACCTATTTATGTTGTTTACGTATTTAATCACAGGTGTAGTCATCATCACTGAAGCTCGTTTAAGGGTTGAATATTATCTATGTGAACTACTCCAGTGGATAATATCCATATAACAGGATTAAGGGCTTTCGGCCATTAAATTCCAGAACAAAAAGTTTTCAAAGAAAATAGTAGGAATGTAGTTTGTCAAACTTAGAGGTGTAACATACTTTAGTTTTCGGTAAGGTTGAGATGAAAGGTCCATGTCAAACCAACAAAGTTTTCCCTCGCGACTACCCACAATGAGATTATCACCTGCATGGAAAGTTAACACCAGAAAAGCAAGTTTGGTGTGTAACTCGAGAAGATTTGTCTACAACGAATAGTGATAAACAAACAAATTGAGCAATAATAACAAAACCTGCAGGATGAATTGCAATGGAGGAAACCTCACGAACGCCTGGCTCCAGTGTCCTGATGAGCTTACGCTTCACCAGATCGAAGACACGGATGGTTTTCTTTGTTGCAATGAAGAAGATGGGGCGAGATGGATGGAAAACAGATGATACCGGAAGCCCATGCAATTTGAACGGAATGTTCTGCGAGTGTTTCTTTGAAAGCTGGTGTATGAGGATTGCTTTTGAGTCACGTAAGTAGAGGAGTCAAGGATTACCGTAAACAGAATTTGTTTAATTAAAAAGAGCTATAACTTTAAGATAGTAATATATGAGAACATATAATATAAATGCAGCTTAGCTTTTCCATGTTAGCTAGATGCCTAGATGTGCTCTGGCTGCCAAGGCTTCTTGTAGTCCAAGTGATCTACACCTTGGCCTGGTTTCTCATATTAGAAATTGTTGGTACAGATTAAAATCACTTTAGAATAAATCGCATATGACAAAAGTTAACAAACTTTTAGAAAATAGGGTACATACTACTAAACAAAGTCACGATCTAAATAAAACGGATGAAAAAAAAGAGGGCACTACTGTAGCATCATATCACAAAGGATATCAGTTGGTACCACTGCACTGATGTAGTCTCCTCTATTATGCCATTCATCTTAGAAATTTTTGGTGGGATCAAAATAACTTAAAGAACAAATCGCGGATGACAGAAGTTAACAAACTTTTAGAAAATAGGGTACATAATAGTAAACAAAGTGATGACCAAAAAAAAAAAAAAAAAAAAACCAGAGGGCACTACTGTATAATGAATCAAATCGCAAAGGATATCAGTCGGCACTACTGTACTGAAGTAGTCTCCTCTATAATGCCATTCAACTGAGGACACTGCCTGCAAGAGCCCATGAAAGTGGTCCAATTGGAGTCAACAAAACCCTAAACCTGAAGCTAGTATTAATGCAAACAACAGATGATTTTTATATAGAGATTATAGAAGAATTAGTGTCACCTTAAGATGCTTCAACCTTATACCGTCGTACTTGTCATGCTGAAGCCAGTTCACCGCGGATGTGACATGGCCTATAAAAATAGAAAAAGGATAAGCAACCATAAGATCTAATAATAAGATGAAAGCGGATATTCAATTTTACCAACCGGATTCATCAAGTTGTTGAGGAGCCTCAATATGTAAAAGTTCTTTAATCTTTTCCTGTTCTTCTTCGTTACCAAGTCCAGAGTTCAGAAGAAGCACATCGTGTCCCCTAAAAAGTTAAAATAAGCTAAGAGTGATGTTCCTCAAGTAGCTGCAAATACAGTTGGTAAGCTAAAAGTAGAAACAGCAGACAGACTCACATAGAGACTGCCAAGATTCTTAGCTCCGATACTGGGTTCCAGGCAACATAGTGGACAGCTTCACCAACTTCCCAAATTCTAACACATCGACCAGTTTCAACCTCCCATATGCGTACAGTTCCATCACTCGAACCTTTAATCAGATTGGAGACAAATGTGTAATTTATGACATGGAAAACCAAATGAAGAGAAAAACTAAAGTATAGCTTTCCTTACCAGAGGCTAGCCATTGGCCTGACACTTGAATGGAAATTGACATGACAGCGCCCTTATGACCTTTATATTCAAGATAGCATGTGGAAGGATAAGGCTTCAGATCTTTCTTACTCGGTAACTTGGGCTTCAAAGATTCAGGATCAATGTTGATCTGGGCACAAACACTCCAAATTAGCTATCATTGAATATATATTTCTTTATGCGGAAGAAAAGAAATTGACTATCACCTGCTTTATATAGATACATATGGAATAAGTCTATAGTTTTAGAAAATAAACCACATGAGGCATTCACTTACACGTTTCTTCCGGGTTCTAGGACATAAGTACAAGTCCAAACAACGATCAAAGGCTTCCTTGAGAGAATTAAGATAAGCTGGAACAGTTCGCAGAGACTCAAACCTAGCACAAACAACAAATGATTTAGAAGGCCACTATGAAAGAAATCATACAAGCAGAGAGATGAGTTGCTTGCCTTTTTGGGATATACTTGGGACGGTCCTCCTCATACAACAACTGATATTTATCAAGCTCTTCTTGAGTAGGGATATATTCAAGGGAAGGATTGTAAGATTCCTCGTGACCTGAAAGAGAAAAGTTGTTAGTTTAAAGTCGAAAATTTTGTTTAACAAAAGGAAGAAGGAATAAGAAGAAGATAATACCTGGTAATTTTGGCTTGGGTGCAGGAATATAACTTGATCCAGCTCTTCCTGTTGAAGTTGAATCATCTCCCCACAACAAATAAGGGCCCGATTCTTCCTTTGGCTTGTCGAATTTGATGTGGCCCTTTCTAATTGCTCGGATCAAGGCAACAACCTTGCAATATATGAAAAAGTAAAGTTATGTTTGATTTGATGGGCATACAGTGAAGGAAGATACCTTTTTGGCTTCTTGCTTGGAAGGAATGAATCGCCTCTTGGGTTCCGGTGCGGCACTGATTGGATGGCCAGAATCAGGCCAGTGAAACCAATCGACAGATGGCTGCGTAGAATGAGAGGATATTAGTTTGAGTAAAAAATAAAAAGAAAAAAGAAAAGAAAAAAAGAGACCTGATATGGATCAACATCTTGATGTGGAGTCTTTCCTTTGGATAATCTGAGAATCATTTGAGCCTGTTCCTTTAATATTTGGACCTCCTCGTCATTGTATTCATCATAAAATTTGCGCCTGAATAATTGTAATAATTAATAATTAATAATTAATAATAAAAATAAGTAGAAAGGAATGCCATACCAGTTACGGGAGTGGTCTGTTTTGTCGAGAAAGGAATCGAGCTTATCCATTCTGGCATGCTTTTTGATCTTCCGGGCAGAAATGTCGTAGCCAATGTGGTCTTCATCCTTGTACCATTCCAGAGGAACATCTCCAATTGTATTGCGAGGACCAACCTCGTCTTCAGAAGAATCACTCTCTTCTTCTTCTTGAGGTTCTAGGTCGGAGGAAGATGAATTCAATTCTTCTTCTTCTTCTTCTTGTTGGTCAGCCGTCATCGTTTCTTCTTCGTGTCTTCTGATTGGATTGGTTTAGGGTTTTTGTTAAACCCTGGAACTTCTCTCTCCTACTACTAGGGTTGCCAGCCTTGTGCTTATCAATTTCGATATTTCGGCGGAATACACTGACATAAAACTCACGTGATGCTAGGCACTTATTATTTCAACCGTGCCCTCGTCATTTTCTAATTTGAATACCTCAAACTGGATCTCATCTAAGTATTTAGACAATTAAGAAATTGGTCCCAAGCCCATTTTTGAGTTAAAATCACTCTCAAAACCACCAATTGTTTATATATAAAACAATAATTAGAGTATCAACATTATTTGGGGTATGAATACTCATAGGTATTTTTACTAATTATACATTATATAAACAATGAGTGTTCATAGCTCATAGTAAGGTATGAACAATCAGGTCATTTTGATTGGAGTAGGCCGTTTATTATTTCGTACAGAGGTATACTTAACATTTTATTTACCTGAGCCATTTTTAATTTCTTAAAGAGTAATTAAAAAAAAATTGTCCTCTAAAATTATTTTTCTCCCTATATGTAAAACAATAGGGTCGAAGGTGATCAAATTATTTGGGGTATGATTGGCTAAATACAAGGGAAATGGGTCAGTAGTATATGTCTCCTTTGGAAGCATAGCTATATTAAGAGGAGCAGATGGATGGAAGAACTAGCATGCATGCATGGGGAAGAGGCTGCAAAACTTACTTCTTGTGGGTGGTGAGAGAGGAAGAGATGAACAAACTTCAAGTAAATTCATTTGAAGAGACTTTGAGCAGGGATTGGTGGTTAGTTGGTGTCAACAATTGGAAGTATTGTGTCACCCAGCCTTGGGATGTTTTGTAATGCATTGTGGGTGGAATTCCTTATTGGAGGAATTTTATTACCAATGGTAGCGTTACCACAATTTAAGTGTTGAGGATGTATTTAAAATGGAATAGAGCAAAGGTTAAAGAAAATCAACCAGGACGGGAGAGAAGTGCATAAGAGAAGTCATGGAAGGAGAAATAGGGAAGGATACAAGGAGGAAAGCACATTGAAAATGTTATGTTTTCACTCAAGTACTTAACTTCGGCTTATTTCAATGTATTAGTTCAGCATTATTCCTGCTCTTTCATTCGAATATATGCAAAGCTAAAAGTTTAATTTGATGGTATACAAAGAGGGTGAAACAAGTCAACAGCTGAAAAACACAAAGTTAGGGAGACCCGTATCGATTGGCTAAATACAAGGGAAATGGGTCAGTAGTATATGTCTCCTTTGGAAGCATATCTATATTAAGAGGAGCAGATGGATGGAAGAACTAGCATGCATGCAGGGGGAAGAGACTGCAAAACTTACTTCTTGTGGGTGGTGAGAGAGGAAGAGATGAACAAACTTCCAAGTAAATTCTTTGAAGAGACTTGTGAGCAGGGATTGGTGGTTAGTTGGTGTCAACAATTGGAAGTATTGTGTCACCCAGCCTTGGGATGTTTTGTAATGCATTGTGGGTGGAATTCCACATTGGAGGAATTGAGCTTGGGTGTACCAATGGTAGCGTTACCACAATGGACAGATCAACCTACCAACGCCAATTAAGTGTTGAGGATGTATTTAAAATGGAACTCAGAGCAAAGGTTTCTGAGAACGGGATATCAACCAGGACGGGAGAGAAGTGCATAAGAGAAGTCATGGAAGGAGAAATAGGGAAGGATACAAGGAGGAAAGCACATTGAAAATGTTATGTTTTCACTCAAGTACTTAACTTCGGCTTATTTCAATGTATTAGTTCAGCATTATTCCTGCTCTTTCATTCGAATATATGCAAAGCTAAAAGTTTAATTTGATGGTATACAAAGAGGGTGAAACAAGTCAACAGCTGAAAAACACAAAGTTCGCTCATTCTTTGTACATAAGAAAGAGTTGCACCAACAACGTCCATTACATGATCCTTCACAACCTGTGTTTTTGGCAACAACCTACTTAGCATATCCGTTCATATCTTCTATGCATGTTTTACCATTTTCAGTCTAATGCTGCCTCTACGTCATTTCCTGCAGGAAGATAGGAGATATAATCATAAACTTGATATATAAATAAATAAATAAATAAGAAAAACAACACCGAGGTTGGAAAGACCTATCGAAGATCGCTTTCTAACTGTTGTCTTTTGTGGGGGTGGGGGGTGTTCTTTAAAGAACAAGAGGGATTGAACAGTTACACCTATCTCATGCATCAAAATCGATAACTGTTAAATCCGTACCCTCCATACCTTCTTTCCTCAGATTTGCATCTTATCTCCTATCTGGTCGAAGAGAAATGCTAAGGAGCTCTTTAAAGAACTAGCGACCGCAAAAGACAATTCATATGGATTCCGAAAAACAGAAGGACAAGTTCTCTATCTTTGAGATTCCATGGGTAATATTTTTGTTTAGAGGGGTAGCTCCTTCCTATTTCTCAAGTCTCTTTCTCCTTCTCAAAACATCAACCTGTACCTAAGACTAATGAAGAGAACTATGCCATAGTGACACGACAACAGGAGTACAAGACCCTCTATTGTTGTGATTGATGCAAAATGAGGTCAAATAATGCCCTAAATCCTAAAGTGGGGTATAGGGATTTAGCCCGGAATACTACATGTTTCCGGTTTATTCTGACTGCAATCGGGTTTGTTTGTTCAAAAGGAGTCAACCTGAAGTTGCAAGAAATTACTGGTTTGGTCTCAGTGTGGGTAGCTATGGAGTCAATCCATCTGGTCGACTTTGGTTGAAGCAGGTTTCCAGGTAAGTTTCTGACTATTGGCCTCAACCTGTATGGCCCTAAGCAAACAAACATACAAGAAACTGAACTTGAGATAATTTCGATGACACTATCTGTAGTGTTTAACAACGCACTTCACTCAAAGGTTTACAATTGGTGACTCACATTCAGTTTCAAATCCCGCGTGACTAGATCTATTTCTACGTATATAAAACAGGATTAAGAGACCCATCAATTTAATCAGTACCACGATCTTATGGAACATAGACCTTAGAACACCTATTCCTCTTTCAAGAAGATTTCATATCTTCAGAATCGAATAAGTCGATAAGGTGATTCCAGGTTAATATCTAAAACATGGATGTCACAACAAATGTAATAAGAGAAGCATTACCATGGTAGCTTAAAGGTGTCTTTCCACCATCCATGCTTGGAGCAGTTTGCAACTATTTTATCCACACGCACAATAACTTCTAAAAAGGTTGGCCTTACTACAGGTTCAGGATCCCAACACTCTTCAATCAGCCTGAACAAAAGATAGAAATTACAGGTCTGTTTAGAGTAAAGATTTTGAGAAGTTTAAGCATAACAGACTTTTATGCATAAAAAGAAGAGGTGTGATACAGAAATCCCTTGAACTGTTTTTCAATTGCCACATTTAAACGCTTTGAAGCAGAGAAGAAAGTTGAAAAACAATAAGTTTAGACTTACTCCCTGAGATCGGTAGGATAACCTTTTGATTTGATCAACTTGAATGGTGGTCTCATTCCCTCTATACAAATCATTTTAGCAACTTCTTCAGGGGTCTTGGGATGGAAAGGTGGTGCTCCTTCAAGCATCTGAACCCAGTCAAACAAAAATGTAAACTGTGCATATTCTCGGTAAAAAACACTAGTTTTTAACTTTTGAATCATCGAATATCGACTTTAATGTGATTTTATGCATCTTGTAGATGATGGAAGACAGAGCTTATAGATGACCATACACAAGCAAGTCTAGCGGCAGCAGGGACGTTCTCTGTAATTACTCTTATGTTAACGTCTTAAGAAGTAATCGTTGGAAGAATGGAGCCCCAACCAAAGAGTGTTTCCATTAGATGAAGAATTTTATACAATAATTAACCTTGTCTTCGACTCTTAGTGCGTATGTTATAACAAATTTTCAAACAAAGAGATAACATAAGCGTAAAAAATGGAAACAAATAGACTTACCTCATAAAGAATGAGACCAAATGAGAAAGCATCAATACTTCTGTCAAATATCTCATCTTTGTAAACCTCCGGAGCCACGTATAAATCTAGCATGAATTACAACGAAACACTTGTAAACTTCAACTACAGAGACAACATCATTAACTCAAAAAATGCAGTAACACATTTAATAGAAATTTAGAAGTCCCAAAATGATTTAACAACATCAAAATTTAGTAGTTAGGTTTGCGATGTAAGCACACTGATCAAGTTGTTTTTGCATTTTAGTTCAGTAAAGTTACAAACTGTTACGTAAAGCAAGAAACATATACCTAAAGATGAGAAAGAGAGAGGCTACCTATTTTCATAAAGATCTTCATAATTAAACACTTCCACAGCATATTTTCTTTGCCTTCGAAAGTCTTCATACATTTAACCATTTAAACACCTTAAACACACACACACACGATTAGGGCTGTCAATGGGATTCAATAACCCGATAACCGATCCGAACCAAACCGATAAAAAACGGTTTGGGTTTTGATAATTTAGTTTGCCCTCTACCGACCCAAAACCGAACCGAACCGATAAGATAGTATTTTAGTAATATTTATGATTAATTTTGTATATGTTTATCAATTGTGTGGTTAAAATTAATTAATTTAATTTAAAATTTAATTGATTTTATAGTTTTCGGTTCGGGTCAGTTCGGGTTCGGTTTGCAATATATCTTATCGGTTCGGTTTCGGATTAAACATAATATTATTGGTTCGGTTTTGGGTTTCCAATTTTCTTATCGGTTCAGATTCTGATTTTCCAAAACCCGACCCAAACCGATCCATTGACAGCCCTACACACGATTAACTATTTTTATCATTTCAAATAGAATTAGTGTTTCTGGTTTGAAGAAACTACAAACTATCAAGCAACTTACAATTTTGATTAGGAACTATTGTTGCTGTTTTGCAGACACATTCGCTATTCCATTTTCTCATTATACATAGAGGTATGGCTTCGGTTATTGGTATTTAAATATATTCTATCCACTTTAGGTAGAACTTTTACTGTCCTATACAAATAACAAAGAACAGTTTCCATTTCGAAACTTTGGAGTGGCAACACCTATCCAGAGTGCCGCACTCACTTTCTTGAAATAAGTTATATAAATTGAACACTAATCAACAAAAGATAATGCAACTTACTTGAAGGGTCAATGCCTGCCGCTTGTGATAGTTTGACTTTAGTAGGTGAAATTTTTGACAACTTTACCAAACCAAATCCAGCTACCTTCAACTGCCCCGCACAATCGAGCAAAATATTTCTGGCACCTTGCCAAAACTTCAAATAGTAAAGAATAGAAATCATCCCATTGAGTACAAAGTAAATCTAATTTACAACTGCTCTACCTATTTAATAAACTTTTGAATTTGGTTTCTTACTTTGGCTTTAAATCGCAATGAATAATTGGATCTGGTTTGCACTCATGAAGATAATTCATTCCCCTGCAAACAAGGAAACAGCCATAGAAAAAAAATTATATAACTCAAAAGTTGTTCGGCAAATTTTTGTGTAGTTAAAAGAAGCTTTATAGTATATAAACATCCATGTTACAGGATATAAATTAGAAAAAATAAGAAACACAGAATGTTGAATGTTCACAAAATTCATAGTTTTAAGCAAAATGAAACATGCCTAGCGATATCAAGAGCAAATCTTAGAGCTTTGGAGGGTGACAAACGCCCTTTCTTTTGAAGGTAGCTTGCCAGGTCACCCTGAAAATTAGTTAGAAAATGTCATTCAGCAAACTAATAAGCAAAAGATACTGCATTAACTCCAATTATACACTAAAACCCTCTGATTTCACCAAAAAGATTTGACACACAATAATTTGAAAAGTTGAAATGTAAGGTTGTACAAAGAACAGAGGAACTGGACAAAACCAGCA
Organism: Coptis chinensis; assembly: GCF_015680905.1. NCBI lineage: Eukaryota > Viridiplantae > Streptophyta > Magnoliopsida > Ranunculales > Ranunculaceae > Coptis > Coptis chinensis. Next base: position 114,001 of record NW_028238140.1, on the reverse strand, counting down.
TTCCCCTTCAGCTTCCTACGACACACTACTGGGACAACACACAATTGTAACAGCTTAAGTGATAATTCCTATCATAAAGGAAATTGGAGTTGACAAAATCATGGATAGTCCTATTACATAAGATTTACCAGTTCATTTCTGCTTCAAGAAACATTGTTCTTATGAATTTTGTCACTCTAAATTTTGTCAAATAGTTCTTTCTTTTCTTTTTCCTTCTGCCAATTTAACAAAGTGCATATGTATGTACATACGGGTATGCTTACTTTTGGATGATACTCCAAAACAATCATCATTGGAATATTTTGGGTAACAGCTCCGACAAATTGGACTACATTAGGGTGCCGAACCTTTTCTAACAACGTCAACTCATGTTTGAAAGCTATTCTGTTCAAGAAAAAGAAATGGGGGGCATTATTAATATATAGCATGTATTGGAACTTCAAGATAAAATATAAAAATTTTGAATGAATCAGAAAATATAGAAAAGGCATTACATGCTATCTGGATCAGAATGGCTGTCTTTGTCAAGAATTTTAACAGCAACCTTAGTCCCATTCCATTTAGCTACTTGATATGATCCCTGTAAAGAAGAAAGGCATAATCAGATATCCAGAATCAAACCCATTCATAACATAGAATATGCTTTAAGAAACGCAAATTAAGGTACCAAAGATAATTAATTATGTAGCTAACAACAAAAATTTAGGGTGCCATACAGCCATGTAGGTCCAACTTGGCAGCTAAAACTACAGAATTGCAAGTGTGGTCTGGATAATTTAAAATGGGTATTGTATCGTGTCGGATCAACTTCTAGTGTCAAATGACATATCCAAGTCTTATTAAGGTTGTATTTCGCCCATATACTCAAGACATAGCTCAGTGTGTTAAATATTCGAACTTTCGAAGTTCAAGATACCAGAGTATCTAAATCTCAATAGGCGAGTCATCATGATCAAATGCTAGCTGAATCCTAGATTATTTCCGATCTGGTGGGACCTGAAGACAACCATAGCACCAGATCTTGACAATGAACCTTGACAGGACAACTTTGAGACAAGGCAAAGTAAAAAGCACGCTAGTGGTTTTTCGCAGAGGTAGAGTACAGAATCAAAACTATGTATGTTAGATATATCATTTTTTGAGATGACAAAGTTCAACAGTTGACAAATGCAACACACTATACATTCAATGTTCATAAAAAGGTACTTAAATATCAATTTTTGATATCTCGATTCACAAGACATGTATCTAGGAAACAAAGGAAATGGAGAAATTGATGACATTCCTTCATGAGAATATGTTGATGCAATGATGATTAATTCTTAATGCATCAATATGGGAGGAAGAAAGAACATGCCTTTGAAATAACATCACCCTTCCGAACCTGAAGCTCCAAAGGGTTTAGTTCATACTCTGGAACTTCTCGAGGATTTGAGACAGTCATTGGCGTCTTTCTTACTTTCTGCCAATTATTTGTAATACAAACATTGATCAGTGTAAAAGAGAAACATTAGAAAAGATGGGCCAACCTTTAAGATGGAGATAATACCGGAACTTTTGCTCCTCGAGACTTGAGGATGTTGTAAATGTCCAAATTCCCATAGTACTTGGCATCAGCAGCGGCCTGCCATAATAGTGTACACAAGGCCATCATATGTTAAGCATATATATTGAAGAAGAATAGAAAGAAGACACATACCGTGCTCCCCCAACGATCGCGAGCATCAATGTTAGCCTTGCGACTGAGCAGAAGCTTGACAACATCAACATGGCCTTCACAAGCAGCAATATGCAAAGCAGTCCGGCCATCTAAATCTATGCTGTTAACATCAACCCCTTGCCTCAAGAGATCGTCAAGTCCAGCAACATCACTTTGGCAGGCCATGAAGAGAAGCTGCATGGTGGAGTCGAGGTTGTCGGGGACGGAGAGCTCATCAGAGACGGCGTTGCGACGGGCAGGATCGAGAGAAGACTGGCGGCCAAAGCTGAAACGCAAGCCATTGCGCCGGGGGTCCAAGGAACCTTGGCGAGTGAAGTTGCTGAATTTGGCACTGCTCTTTCTCATCGATCCAGTTGAAAACTGCCTCGATATCCCGCGCTTTAATTGAGCGGCAATATCCATATTTTGGAAATGTTATTTAAAAAGGCCCAGATGGCCAAGCCTATTTCTTCATCATCATCATATGACAACAAAACTGAAGCAGCCCAGCAGAGGGATCGAGGAGCTGGTGAAGCCCCCGATCACCACCTAATATTACTCCTTAGAATATAGGGACGAGGGAACGAAAGAAAGTGTTGCAGATCCAAGATCAAATATAAAATCGTCAATTATTCGTGTATGACAATAAATGATAATAATAAATATGTTATAGTTAAAGAAAAGGAATGGCTGTGGATGAGCGAGCAGTCTCCATAGTCCACGCACGAAAAAACTGGATATGAGCATGGGGCTTTCGTCTCTTCCACACTATTGCCTAAATTCTCTTTCAATCACTCAAAATATTATTATTAGCTGTGAACAGCAATCCCAACTTGCATTCTTTTCTGCCCCCACCTTTTTAACCATCAACATGGCCCTCTTCCTTTCACTAACTACCTGTACCTACCATCTATCTATATCGGGGGTGGTTATCACAATCACTCCAAATACAATGAATTAGAAGTTGACTTTGGACACAATAGAGATCATTCTCACAAATCAATTGAAAATGTACAATCTCATCGAAAATCCTTTAGAATATTATGAAACTATCCAATGGCCTAGATTTTTTAAATTTTGATACAATTTTTGACAAAATTAAACATATTCGATTAAACTGATTTTTTGTGGGAGTGTTTTCGGATGTGTATCTCCACTAAAAATTAGCCCTCAATTCATCTAGTAAGTCAACTTTTAGGAGTGGAGTAAGTTTAGACGAGGGGTTGTTTGTTTTTTTTGAATTCAGCATTCTAGCCTCTTAAACTTAAGTTTTTAAATTCAGACGTTCAAATTTTAGTTTAAAAGATTCAAACTGATTCAAGACCAAAATTTCTCGAATGTGTATCTCCAAACAAAATTCCCTTCCTTCATCTAGTAAACCCATCTTTTTCCTACCGACTTTTTTATGGTTCAAAAATTATGTTTAGACTCACTATATAGGTGAAAAATAAACCGTTAAAATATTATTTTAAATAAATTTATTTATCCATCCAAGTTAGTGTTTAAAATAGATAAAGCATGAGTAAAATTGTCGAATGATTTATATCTTTAGAGCCAGGTTATTTTTAAAAGAAAACAAACATGTTTTTAGAATTTAAGAATCAAGATTTAGCATTCGGAGGATGAGTCATTCATTCAGCCATTCAACTGAAAACAAACGACCCTCAGTATAAGGTGGAGTTCATATAACCATCCCCATCTATATCTATCTATCTTTAGTAAGTAATTCACAGCCAACTGCACCGACATACATATACCAAATTTACCACCATGACTCATCAAAATGCAGCAACCACTTTGTATTTCCTCATTATTAAAAAATTAAATTAAAACAAAACCATTTCTAACAGAGAAAACTCTCGCTTCTCCTTTACATAACATTAATAACACAAACAACAAAGTACGGATAACACAGACAATTGTACATCGTAAACTACATTATTATAACACAGAAACCTCACTACAATATAATGTTGCTGCCATGCAGTTTCCTAGTCGAGATCAACAGTAGTTCGTAGTGCCTAATTATCACTCGTGTGCAACTACTACAACCTGTTTGCCTACGTTGTGACCATGGAAGAGTCCTACCAGTGCAACTGGACCATTCTTGAGGCCTTCCACCTTATCTTCCACATAAACAATCTTCCCTTCTTTGATGTATTGCCTTGTCAACTCCAGGAACTTGGGATAAAGGTGAATGTAGTCAGATACCAGGAACCCTTCCATACGTATGCGTTTTGTGATGAGACAAAACAAATTCTTCAGCCCTTCAGGATTCTCCAGACTGTACTGCGAAATCATTCCACATGCAGTAATCCAGCCATGGTTATTCATGTTCAGTAGAACTGCGTCAAGCATTTTACCCCCTACGTTCTCAAAATATATATCAATGCCCGAGGGGAAGTACCTGAAAGTGAGCTGACAACATTAAATTACACTCTAAAGTTAAACTTTGGATCTTTCCATCTAATACGCTTTAAAACTGTTATATATAGTTTTTCCCTCTAAGACCAATGAAATAATCTAAGACTGGCTATTTTTCGAGGATAACAAAAAAAAAAGAGTACCTAATAACATGCAAAATCAGAGATTATCTCAGACGAATAAATACTAACCTCTTCAATGCTGCAGTCAAGTCATGCTCTTCCTTATAGTTAAAGGCCTCGTCAAATCCAAACTTGTTCTTCAATAGATCAACCTAAAAATGCCACACACTTACAATGAGGCATAAAAAAGGAATTAGAAACAAACATACCAGCAAATACCAGCAGATTAGTTAAAAAGGAACATTTTTTCAGGAGCTTTGTTCTGTGGAACTGGTTTCCCTTGATTGGCAATCTATACTTCTGTCATGCGGCATACTTCTTCAAATCATAAGATCACTAAGAACTTGCGCAACAAGAAAGTGGTTCCCCTTAGGACTGTGTTATCGCGTACAACTTCAATTTTTAGCAGTTTTCATCGTTATATTCCCCTAACTCATGTACAGAAGCATCCATCAGGATTACAAGAACCTGGTCCCTTAACAACGTAATCAAGGCTATCATTCCTTAATTACCAATGGAACCTCAGATTGCTACTAAGGAATTTAACAAAAGGTTGCTACCAGATTACAAAACGAAGACTAAATTTGAGGTACAGAGTAGTGTCAAATTCCTGGTATGTCCTTGTTAACAAGTAGAAGCTTTAATTCTATTTCTCATCATCTCATGTACATCGCATTTCTTACTGATAATTTTTCATCCCTAAAATTATATAGGTCATAATTCACATGGAGGAAGTGTTTTAATCTCGTTGATTGCTTCACTACCAGAAATTTTAAGAAAGAGACATATCAGAAAAACAAATGACGTTAAAGGTAAATCATAAATCACCTTTTGTTTGGATCCAGCACTTCCAACTACATAGCAACCCATTAATTTTGCAAATTGTCCTACAAGCTGACCGACCGCACCAGCAGCTGCTGACACGAACACATTTTCTCCTTTTTTGGGAGAGCAGATCTCATGAAACCCAACATAAGCAGTCAAACCAGCCATTCCTATGAATCAAACCCACATTGCAGTTAGAAGAAGCAAAATGATTCAATGAAAAGGATAAATAGATAACAAAATAAATTAACCCGGTGGAGACTGTGCTTTTGTGGTTCATTGGCATTGATATTCTATTTATCCGGATGGACTAGGCAGATAACTGGTTTTACTGATTAACATCCCAACAGGATTTACCAATGAACGTTGCAAACCAAAATAGACTCCAGAATGGAGCGTAAATCCAATGGCTGTGTGACTTTTTCATAATATGAAAAAGGATTCCCTTGATGCTCTGAATCCAACTCAGACTTACTCCCTTTGAGCAAAATATATTTACTTTTCTACAATGATCAATAGCATATGCTCCCTGTTTTCATTGCTGGGTTTATATCTAGTAGGGCTGAACAACAACCCATCCCCCACCCTCCCGGAAAATGGTTGGACTCGATGTCAATCACGCTTGTTTTAAGGGCAAGTGCGAACAGATGTACAAGTACAAGTGTACAACCATATATCAATGTAAGAGCATCTCTAGGTGGTAGTATCACCTCCAAATTTGCTTCCACAATTTGGAATTTCGAGAAAAGCCAACTCTAGGTGGAAGCAAATCCGGAGTTATCACCTGTCTAGCCCGCATCCATGGATGCAAATTGTGATTTCGGATGTGGATACGGGCGCTCCACTCCTAATGTCCCCCAAACTTTTTTTTTGACTTTGACCATGCCATTACTAATGTCACGCGCCATTGCCAATGTCGCGTGGGTTTTTTTTTTCTTTTTTAATGTCGCGCGCCAGCCATTGCCGTGGGTTTTTATTTTATTTTATTTTTTCAATTTGGCACGACAGTGGGAATGTCGGTGGTTTTTTTTTAACCTTTTTTAACTTGGGGCGACAATTGTAATGTCACACAACAGTATCAATGTCGCATGGTAGACCCTACTCCACCTAGAGTTGGTCAAAATTTAAGAATACTTTCTTCAACTTTCGGCCTCAAACATGAGGGTGATACTACCACCAGCTAGAGATGCTCTAAGTAGGTAAATCTTACAAAAAGAACAAAGAACAACAAGTCAACAATAATAATCATGAAAAAAAAAACTTACCGAAAATTCCTGCATAATAGGAGAGAGGTACATCGGTATATTTGATCTTAAATAGATTAGGAGAAGGATCGTTAATGAGGGTGTAGTCCTCCCACCCTGTCACCCCCCACACGAAGTCGCCCTGCTTGAAATCTGGATGTCCAGAATCCAAGACTTTTGCCACACCAAAACCAGATATAGGCTGCACATTTGCACAAAAAGCAAAAACAGAAGTATTATGAGCTTGAACTGTGCCAGTTATTGAAAGTAATAAAAGAGTAATGAGTTTGTCCACCCGTCAAAAAGAGGAAAAACGAAGGCAATATAATAATATGTTCGGCATGCAAATATATGTTTGACATACGGACATACCTGACCAGGGGTGAAGGGAGTGACGTAGTAGTTTGGGTCATCGATTTTGTTCATGCGAGTACGCATGTAGGGGTCGCAGGACAAGTAGAGATTCTTCAACAGAAGCGCTTTCGATCCCTCTGGAACCTTCAGAGCAGGAATGGTGCTGGTTTGCAGAGCGAAGTCGCTCTCTTTCGGAAAACCGGACGTCACATAATGCCTCAACACTATCTGCTTGTTTTCAATCGCCATCTAATAATCTCTTCTCCTGTATTTCTTCTCTACTTTCTCTCCACGAACCAAAACAATGCTCTAATCCTACTACAGTTATTTTTTGCTCCAAGAGAAACAGAACCAACCAAGTGTCCAAGGGTAAACAGTTATCAAATTTCCACCTTAATATATGCTTCCTGATTTATCCCCAACCTTAAAAAAATAAAAGAAAAAAACTTAATCAGTTACAAAATCTAGTTTTTGGTATTAACTGTTGGAAAACAAAATGAATAAAAAACTTGAAGTGCTGAACTAGTGACACTTCTTTCAAACTAAAAAAGATAAAAAAAATCTTTAGCTAATGATGGGAAGAACTCTTATATATTTTACAATGAGATTTTTTTAATTTTTTTTCTATTTTTACAATGAGAAACCGGTACTAAGTAGTTTCAGTTTTCATGTCTTTCTTCTCTCTTCGACACTCTCTAACCGCATTTACCAAAAGTAGCTTAATTAGGCACTCATCAAATTGGATTGGGCAACCCCTAAAAAAAAAATATATATATAAGTTTGTCATCAAAGCCTAGGCCTAACAACCAATTCACCCGCCTCGCCCCAAGTTCAAAACTCGACATTCGTTTTGAGTGTACACTCAAATGAAAAGTAAAAATGTCGTTTGAGTATACACTCAAACGATACCACCATGTCGTTCTAGTATACATGCATGCGGTCTAAGCTTGTTGTTTGAGAATTGGCTCTATGGAATCTCCATATAACGGTCTGAGCGTGTCGTTTGAGTATACACTCGAACGGTTTGGTCATATCGTTTGAGACAGAGCTCTCTGTTTTTTTCATGGAACGGTCTAACCATGTCAAATTTGGTATCACATGCAAGCCCGGTATGGTAGAGGTGCTTCTAAGGAAGGAATTTTATAGGGAAGTCTTTTTAGACTAAAATAATTGAGAAGTTTTAAACCAAGAAAATTTCTGATTAACCAATTATTAGCCCGATTAACTAATAAAATTTGATTACATAAACACCAATTACACTTTCCATATACATAAACACCAAACACTTTTCGTCTTTTCTTATAATACAAATCATTAATCGATCATAATTGTACAATAATTTATTATGATCTGCAAAATTGAATTAGTAATAATCAATTATCAACACTAGTTTGGGGTTTGAAGTTTACAAATTTCATACCGACATATTTCACTCAATTATTCAAAATAATAATTTGTTTTATATTTAAACTTGTTATTTTTTATTTTCTGTTTCAAATTGTAAATCATAAACTAGTTTAGGAGTTTGGAGTTTGGAGTTAAGGGTTTACAAATTTCGTAACAACATATTTCACTTAATTATTCGAAATAATAATTTGTTTTATATATAAACTTATTCTTTTTCATTTTCTTTTTCAAATTGTAAATCATAAACTAGTTTGGGGTTTAGGGTTTACAAATTTCGTACCGACATAAAAAAATTTTAATTTCAAACATATTTCACTCAATTATTCAAATCTAAAATAATAATTTGTTTTATATCTAAATTTGTTATTTTCTATTTTTTTTTTTCAATTGTGAATGATAAACTAGTTTGAGGTTTAGGGTTTACAAACATATTTCCGATTCAATTATTTGATTATATAATCAAAATTTCAAATATCTTTTACATAGAATACTCAAGTTTCTCATTTACTCCTTACTCATTTTTTCATACTCCATCAAATACTCAAGTTTCTCATTTATTCTTTACTATTTTCATACTCAATCAAAACTCAATCAAAATCTTAAATGGAATACGAAGATGAAAAAGAAACATTTGAGGTAATACTTGAGGTGCAACAACAAATTAGAGTAAATGTTAAAGGTGAAGAACAACCAATAGAAAGTGAATAAATGGCAAAAAATGTTGAAGGTGAAGAAGTTAAAAAAATAGAAGATGCGACTTGTCGAGCAAATGAGATGCTGAAAAATCGTCGACGACAAAGACAACCAACATTACTATTTTATTATTTTATTTAGATATAAACCTATAATTAAATAAACACCCCCAACATTACTATTTTATTTAGACTTCCCCCCAATACAAATCTGGAATAAGAAAAACACTCCCATTCTAAGATAACCAAGAAAAGAGAGTTAGAACATTTCACCACGAGATAACAGAGACATTTCACATTGTGCACGTTGGGGGGAAGGAATCTCATTTCCCTGAATTTGAGGGCAAGTCTAATTTCATTTCAAAATAGGATGATAGATCTATAAAACCCTATAAAAAATAGTTTAAATAATAAGGATTTTTGGTATATTAAAACTTCATTAAAAGATTGAGTTTACTTTATGTTTTAGTAGCAGTTTGGCTTAAGTTATCTGTATTACATTATATAAAATGTAATGATCTTTGTGCGGCATTGTTGCAATTTGGGTCACAGTAGGAGATCTTCATGTTTTAAAAAGTTAGGGCAAAATTCATGTTCTGTATATAAGGGATGGTTATATGAACTCCAAAATACTCCAAAGTTATAAAACTCATAAAAATGAATTTAAAAAATAAAAATAGAGGACTAATTTTTTGTGGATATGTACATCTCATTGATGGATTGAATTTAAAAATCAGCTCAATTGAATATGTCTAACCTTGTCAAAAATTGTATCGAAATTAAAAAAATCTGGACCATTGGATAATTTTATAACTTTCTAAATAATTTTTGATAAGATTGTATATCTTCAAATGAGCTGATTTTTTGTGAAGATGATATCTATTGTGTGGAAAACATCTCCACAAAAAATCAGCTTCTAGTTTATTGAGTTAAGTGGTGGAGTTCATTTGGAGTTCGTTTTAGTGGAGTTCATATAACCATCCCCCTGTATATATATGATACTAACCAAGACAAGAAATACATATCATGATAAAAGCATTGCTAATATTTCGTCATCAAACGAAAAGCAAAAAACATTTCAGAAGATTATTAATTTATTAATTAATATACAAATAACCAAGTACACAACAACACAGGTGCATCCATTTCTCATAAACTCCGCCTAACAGAGAAACTTCATGGGCACGCCCTTGCACTTTCATAGGGTCGATATAAAAAACTAGTAACTAATTAATGATCATTCCCGTGCAACTACTACAACCTGTTTGCCTACGTTGCGACCAGTGAAGAGTCCTACAAGCGCATCTGGACCGCTCTCGAGCCCTTCTGACACATCTTCCACATAAACAATCTTCCCTTCTTTAATGTATTTCCTTGTCAATTCCAGGAACTCTGGATAAAGGTGATAGAAGTCGAATACCATTAACCCTTTCATAACTATGCGCTTCGTGACGAGGTGAAACAAATTCTCAACCCCTTCACGATTCTCCAGATTGTACTGCGAAATCATTCCACATGCAGCAATACGTCCATAGTGATTCATCGTCAGCAGAACTGCATCAAGCATTTTACCCCCAACGTTCTCAAAATATATATCAATGCCCGAGGGGAAGTACCTGCAAAGTCATCCGACAGAATTGAATAACTCTAACAAAGCTTAAAATTCAGATCTTTATATGATTCTATCCAATATAGTTTACTATAAATTTGATATAAACATTGTTATTCCTTTTAGGATCTATATACCTATCACCTAAGACAAATAAATACTAACCTCTTCAGAGCTGCAGTCAAGTCATGCTCTTTTTTATAGTTGAAAGCCTCGTCAAATCCAAACTTATTCTTCAATAGATCAACCTTAGAATCCGATGCACACACAAGTAAAACAGAAACAAACATATCAGTAACCGCCACAACATTAGTTGGATTGGCAAGCTAGATTGCAGTATTGCAGAACACTTCTTCAAAATCACGAGATCAAAGAAAACTTGTGCAACAAGAAAGCCCGTTCCCTCTGTGTTATCTCTTGGACAAGTTCCTAAGACTACCAGTTTATATATTGTTATACTCTTTTTAAACGTATTCAGACATAATCTACAAATCTACAATTGTATCATAGTTTGTTGAGGTGAACAGGACCATCAGTCAGACGACTAAAAAAACTCAAATCTGTTAACAATATTATAACTGTCCCAAATGCAAATGTGAACAAGAAAATCCTCAATGGAGGCTATATATAAGGATTTCCTTCACAACACATGGAGCATCTGTTTGCTATAAATGATGGTTTTACATATTCTACTGGAGGATTTCGTTTTCTAACCAGGATTTTCCAAAAGGTGGATACCATTTCAAAGATGAAAACCGAATGTGAGGTACAGTATCCAACAACGCAAATTCCTCACATCTTCTTGTTAAACACAATCTATTTCTCACGTACATAGCATTTCTTACTACTTTTTTTAATCTATTTACTGCGTAGCTCAGAATTCTAATATGAAGAGTTTATTCCCGTTAATCGCTTCACTATCAGGAATTGGAATTCTAAGCAAGAGAAAGATAACAAAAATCTGTGATGTTAAGGTAATTCACCTTTTCATCGGATCCAGCACTTCCAACTACATAGCAACCCATTAACTTAGCAAATTGTCCTACAATCTGACCAACGGCACCCGAAGCAGCTGACACAAACACATTTTCTCCTTTCTTAGGAGAGCAGAGATCATAAAACCCAGCATATGCAGTCAAACCAGGCATTCCTATGAAGCAACCCAACATTGCAGTAAGACGAAGCAAAAATGATTTGATGTTAAGCATAAGATACAAAAAGAAAATGACCAGTTGGAGGATCTTCACGGTTATGGAAAAGTTGTTTTTGCGGAGGACTTTCATTGATATTCCCTTACGCTTTTGTGAAGTGGAAACATATTTTTTATCTTTTTATGATACCAGGGGCATCTGCTCCTATTTTTTGTTATGTAACAGGACAAAACTCACCCACCAAATTGTTTGAACTCAGTCTTATTTTTTCTGCTTTGAGGGCAAGTACAGAGAGATGTACAACCATTTATTGATGCAAGTATGTAAATCTTATAAAGGAAATAATAACATTAATAATAACAACAATTAAAACCTTACCTAGAATTCCTGTATAATTGGACAGAGGTACATCAGTATATTTGATCTTCACTAGGGGATACTGGGGAGGTTCGTTGATGAGGGTGTATTCCTCCCACCCAGTCATCCCCCACACCAAGTCTCCCTGCTTGTAATCTGGATGGCCAGAATCCAAGACTTTTGCCACACCGTACCCACATAAAGGCTGCACATTTCAAAAAAAAAAGTAGACCTTATGGCTCAGAAGATGAAAGAGGCTTTGAAATGAAAACAAATTTGTGTTAGTTGGATGTTTCTAAATTCTAATCATGCTAAAGGAAAAGTAAATATGGAAGTATGAATGCGTTTAAAAGGATACACCCCAACTCCTACCTAAGCTAATTTGTTGTTCTGTTTCGAAGGTAATATCAGACTATGCCTGAAGCTACAAGCTATACTTATTATTATGAAACTACTACATACATATACATAGCTACCCTATCGAGCCCATGTAACCGTATGAGTTTCCGTGAAGAATTTGTTAGCAACATTCTAAAGTTGAAAGCAACCTGAACTGTTTGATCATACAGATGATGGGGTCGAAAACCTGCTTCCACTTCATCATTTGAGGCATCCTCCTTGTTATATGACTATGCAATTGTATTTGGATTTATTAAGAGATTTTCTATCATTATATTTATGACTATGCAACTTGATATAAACCATTTGTGATTCCGAATATATTTGAAGGTATCTAGGATATAGTATCAGGCAGCCTTATATCTGTGCAACACAAATTGTCAAAATACTAGTTCTTCTATGGACCCCCCTTTTCCCCTAAAGTTCTGGAAATGAATCAATCAACACCCCGCTGTAACTGGATTACAAGCATTAGAAGAATAGTATATATAATGACAATGAAAATTATAAAATATTCGCAATCTAGTACAAGCATACATAATAATAAGGGTTCGAGATCTCTGTAACCGTGTTATCTCACCGTTCATTTCAAATCGAGATGTGTGTGTGCCTCGATATGTGTGTGTACTCCGAGATGTGTGTGTGTGCGTCGAGATACGAGACGTGTGTGTGTGGTACAGAGATCAATCTCTGTACCCGGTTATAGAGGAACCGGACTCTAATAATAATTAAGATACATTATTACTACCTGACCAGGGATGAAGTTAGTGACGTAGTAGGTAGGGTCGTCAATTTTCTGCATACGACCGCGCATGTAGGGATCGCAGGATAAGTAAAGATTCTTCAAAAGAAGCGCTTTATTATTAGATCCCTGTGGAACCTTCAAACCAGGAATTGTGCTGGTTTGCAGAACAAAGTCGCTCTCTTTGGGAAAACCGGTCACATAATCCCTCAACACTATCTGCTTGTTGTTAACACCCATTTCTTCTTCTTCGATATCTCTGCAATCAAGCTACAACAAATAGCTATATATAGCTCCAAAGAATTTGTACGAATGAACAAGTGTGGCGCTGGGCATGCGCCAACTGTCAAGTGTAAATGGAATGTAGTGCATGTGTTCACTAACGTGTAAAACGAAGTCGGTATTAACTGTCTTCTTGACACCAGTAGACCGACCAGCATATTTCTTGGACCTAAAACTCATAATTTTATTTATTTACATAAAGATACGTGTCTCTGTGTGTTGCGTCGACATTGTCCAAATAATGCGGCGTAATAGTAGGTTTAAAAAATAGGTTGGTGACTCACTACATACGGACCTATTTTTTTATAGAGAATTGCTAGCATCCTGCCCCTTTGAAGGGATAGGACCGTCCTACCACACTACAAACAAGAAAATACTACTTTTTCACCTATTCTAAAGGTTTTCTTAATTGTTTTGAGAACAAGTCAATTAATGAGTTGACTCACTTTCTTCTCTCTCTTTTTTTAACAAATGCAGCACCCATTAGTTCCATCTGCCGGAATCCGTTTAACAAAGTAATTTTTTTTTCAAACAAAAGAAGAATCGATACTTAATGTTTTTTGTTACAGACAAATAGCAATATATAACATACAAAGCATTCAAAATAATGAAGTTTGAGATGTAAATCTTGGGCACCCCCATAAAAAGTTAACCATTAATAAATGGAATCACCATGTTTACAACAAGTGTTCACTAATAATTTCAAAATCAAGTATGTATTGTATGTCTTTTTGATAGTTGGTAGAGAAAAAAGAAAAAAAAAATCAAATGAAAAAGGTTAATAAAAAGAATTATCAACAATTAATTGTAACCAAAATATGATAAAGATTATTTATTTGGACAGTGGCGGTGTTGGATTTGGCTGCTGCTAAAGATTACTTTGTGGTGTGTTGTTTGAAAAGATGTCGAGTCAATTGAGTTAAATCAGTTTTAAATGTTTACAGGTAAATGGTCACTATAGTTTGTTTCTAGTGTGGTAGGACGGTCCTACCCCTTTAAAGGGACAGAACGCTAGCAATCCTTTTTTTTATACGAGCTATAATTTTAGGTAATGCTAAGTTTGCTTCCAGCCCAATAGAGACATAAAACAAGTCCTGTTAGTAAAACAAAAAAATAATTAGAAAATTGGTACTGTTCTAAATTATTTATATTACTATTATGTCTTGACCTTTCACCTTAAATTCTCAACCCACCCACCCGTCTGCCTGCTGCCACTTATTTTTCTTCTTCTCTATTTTTGTTGCTCAATCAATCGAACTACCGAGCATAACAAAATGAACCTCAGTTATAAACTTATTTACCCAAGATAAAATAAGATCACAACTAGTAAATTGGTGGTAAAACCAACTCCACCACCCCATTTCAATAATTATCATTTTCATAATAATAAAAACAATTAATATCCATTTCAAACGACCAATTGAAGAATAAGAAGGTTAAAATTAGTATTAGATGTTAATGTAAGTCAAATTCAATATTTTTGGAGACTTAATTAATCAAATTTAAGAATAAAAAGGTTTAATTCGTTTTGTATAAAAAGTATAATTTTTTTTTTTTTGTTGATATGCAGTTTTATGCAATAATTATAAGTGAACATGGAGGTATATTACAATGGGTGGTTGGCTTTGGTGTTTTGAGAGTGAGAGAGGCAAAATGGGTGGTCGTGGACTGTGGACCATTGAATTGTGGGCAAAAAGGAAAGGGAAGGAGAAAGAGCGAGCATAATAGAAAGAAAAAAAAACTCATAACGGTTGCAATTTTTGAAATATTTTTTGTTTAGTTGGCTAGACACGTGCCATGCCTCTATTGGGTTGGAAGCAAACTAAGTCAAAATTGCAACCAAAAATTTAATGTTGTTTCGGATTCTAATAAAAAATATATCCATTTTTAATTTGGATATGGGATATCCGGCGGAGATATAATAAAAGATTATATCATTTTCAATTAAATACAAATTTTTAATATTATCCGATCGGTTTCGAATACAGATTTGTGACTCACTATTTGAATAAAGTCGATTTGCATTATAATACACACAGATACGTATCTATATGTAAATCAATTATTATCATTAATAAGTGGGTCAAATGAATAGATCGGTATATCATTATTGCTTTTTGAGGTGTAAGTCGGTAGGTTTTGTTTTTTAATCAGTTTTGAGTTGTACGTCAGTCGGTAATCAGTTTTGAGTTGTAAGTCGGTAAGTCCTAATTCGGTTAAACGAGGGAAACGGACAAGGAAGTCCTAATTCGGTGCGGACTCGGGCTGTAATGCTGTTAATGTGTCAATTTTGGTATTGTCAATCAAAACTCAAATGTTTTAACCTAGTCTAACACATTTTCTCATCTGCCAATTTGTACCATTCAGTCTTGACTCTTGATGGTCTTTAGGTGATTTAAATGTTAAGGAAACAAGACGTGCAGTTTCCACCTGATGAGCAACAATACCACTCACGGTTAACAGTATACATGGGTATACATTCGAAAGCACCATTTTATCCATAATCCTATTGAGAATTTAAGCTGGAGAAATATTATAGAAATTAACAAGAAACATTTTATATATTGAACGAAAAATATACTCACAAGAAATTGAGGAAATAGACCTAGCCAAAAAAAGATTACAACCGTAATTTAAAATTACAATCAAGTCCTCGAATTAGAATAGCTTTCATATCACCAAAGATCTTGAAAATGTGCCTTAGGAGGAATGTCTTAGGGAGCCAACACGAGAATATTCAAGAACTCACTTGATTAATTAAATCTCTAACATTTCTTGCTTGGGATAGAGATCAGTGAGTGGAGATTCCCCTGTGGAGAGCATGCTAATTAATCAAGAAAGATGGCAATCCAGACAAAAATAGGTATGTGCTACAACAAAAACGGAGGATTCTCACTTGTTGAAAAGAATAATAGAAGCACTTCTTTAAGATAAAAAAAACACTTAATACTGAAGTCCACACAACAAGAGCAGTCTAGATCTTTGCATTTTCCTAGTGAATATTCAAAACGTGAGAACTGATAATTAGTCGTGTGCAACTACAACAACCTGTTTGCCTAAGTTGCGCCCGGTGAAAAGTCCTATGAGAGCAGCAGGACCACTCTCAAGGCCTTCCGCTATATCTTCTACATAAAAAATTTTCCCTTCTTTGATGTATTGCCGCATCAATTCTAGAAACTTGGGATAAAGGTGATAATGATTGAAAACGACAAACCCTTCCATACGTATGATTTTCGTGACGATGCAATACAAGTTGTGCACCCCTTCGGGTTTTTCCAGATTGTACTGCGAAATCATTCCACTCACAGAAATACGCCCATTGACATTCATGTTCAGCAGAACCGCATCAAGCATTTTACCCCCTACATTCTCGAAATATATGTCAATGCCTGTGGGGAAGTACCTGAGAGTCATCCATCAACACTGAGTTACATTAGAAAGTCAAAATTTGTAAGTTTCTCTCCAATGTGTTCTAAAATAATTGTATACAGTAATGCATTCTAGACAAATGAAATCATCTAAGACTAGTTACATTTAGAGGTAATCCTAAAGACAGAAAACATTGTGAGGAAAGAACCTAAAAAAGATGAGTAACAATATAACCTGCAATATTATATTCTAATATAACTGACCTCTTCAGAGTTGCAGCCAAGTCAGGCTCTTCTTTATAATTAAAAGCGTCATCAAACCCAAACATATTTTTCAACAGTTCAACCTAGAAACTCCATACAAGGAAATCAATATCAGCAAAGACCACTATATTTTGTTTTAGATCAACACTGTCAATTTGGAGCTTTGATATCTCGACCAGAGTCTATGACCGACAATCTACATCGTTGCAATGCATTACATAGAGATCCTAGTATAAGTATAGCAGGAAATCTGTTCCTGGGCATTACATAAATTATCATGGACGAGTTTCTTGCACTAAATGGTCCACAACTGTTATAATGCACACTTCTAGGTACTCTATTCAGAAAGTAAAATACCGATTTTCTAAGGCAATCAGGAGCATCCTCCAGGAAGAATAAAAAATGTGATCTAGTACATAATTTTGCCTATGTGAATGGGGTAAGAAAATATCTTAGCGGTGGTTATAACTCTGTCATAACATGTGGAGACTCTGAATGACATCTGTGATGGCTTCATATATTCAACTGGAGCAGTTAGTTTTAGATGATGTGTTTCATACTTTTATTAGTGTTGATACTTGATAGCTTTATATTTGGAATTACGAGAAAGCAAAAGATGTATTTCTGTTGTTACAGGTTAAATCACCTTTTCATTGGATCCAGCACTTCCAACAACATGGCAACCCATTAGCTTAGCAAATTGTCCAACAAGCTGGCCAACGGCACCAGAAGCTGCTGAGACGAACACATGTTCTCCTTTCTTAGGAGAGCAGACCTCATAAAAACCAACATAAGCAGCCAAACCAGTCATTCCCTCTGAAGCACACATGTATAAATGTTAGATGAAGCAAATGAATTCAGAATAAAGATAACACCGAAATAAAATTAAAACTCATGTATCGTCTGAACCACTATGGCTTAAAGTGCTTTGCTGGAGCACTTTACTGGGATAATAAACAGGTGTGACATTTTTATTATTAAATAGTAAAGAGGACTGCCCCTTCATGCTTCTCATCCAAATACTAGGCTCTAGCTAGCACATTTCGTAAATATCAACCAAAAGGAATTTCAAATTTTCCTTGTTCAATAAAGGTAAACTAAAAGAGCATCTAATTATAACAAATTCCTAGCTAGCTAGTGTTTGGCTTTGGGTTGTAGTTCGTATGCACAATTCTGTATGTAGTGTAGAGAGATTATAGTAGATAATATTTGGAGGAGTAATAGGAAGAATGAAATAATTGAAGCACTACTTAGTACTCACCAAGAATTCCAGTATAATAGGAAAGAGGTAGATCAGTGTAAGTGATCTTGACTAGGGACTGAGGGTCGTGAATGAGTGTATATTCCTCCCAGCCAGTCATCCCCCATGCCAAGTCGCCCTCCTTGAAATCAGGGTGTCCAGAATCCAATATTTTCACCACACCCAACCCAGTTAGAGGCTGTGCACATAACATTACATTACATTATTGTTGTTACCAGCAAAAATAAAAATAAAAATTTAGGAATATGATGAGTAAATGGAATGTGAATGTTCCTCATCGTAGAAGAACATTTATATGCCTCTGTATTCATTAACTGACCTCACCAGGGACGAAGCCCGGATAATGAGAATCGGCAATCTTCTTCATGCGAGTACGCATGTATGGGTCGCAAGATAAGTAGAGATTCTTTACAAGAAGCACATTGGATCCCTCTGGAACCTTCAGGGGAGTGGTGCTGGTGTGGACCCTCATATCGCTCTCCTTGGGCAAACCGGTGCTGTAATCCAGCATAACTATCTGTTTATTTTCTTTGCTCTCCATAGCCATTGCTAATCGCTCTCCTTGGGCAAACCGGTGATGTAAGTACAACGGTTTGGTGCGCTATATAGCCGGTTAGCGTTTCCAAAACCAATGGTTTTTTTTTTACAGCCGCCAGTATCAATGGCGAATAGGAAGGAATTTTGTTTTTTTGGTACTCTCCACTCTCCAGCCGCCATTCCGCCATTCCCAAGTCTCCAGCCGCCATTCCCAAAGTTGTGTGGGAAAAAAGATTTAAAAAAACAAATTCTACCCACCACACAATGTGGCGTGTGGCTTAGATTTATTCTACCCCCACTTATACTGGCGTGTAGAGTTGACGCTATCTCGTTAAAACAGGTGGCGCTATAGATAGGTAAATTAAACTTATATCGATAGCGTTGGCGGGTTAGCATTTTGACGCAACATTGGATTAGAATTTCCGTGATATTTGGTGGTTTGCCGCACTATTAGACTTAGCCTAAGTCAATTGGAAAGGAGTAGTGCTACAAGGACCTATTTTTTAGACCTACTATTGCGACCCACTATTTCGATAAAGGTGGTTTGCATTGCAATACACACGGACACGTATCTCTATGTAAATCAATAATTATAACTTTTGACACATCAATAGGTCCAAATAATAGATCAAATCTATTATGGCATAATAGGCGAAAATGCTCATAAGATATTTCAGGAAACCACGTTACAATCCATATTTAGTGGTACGCCCTGGCTCACCCTCAATTTTCGGCCAAAAAAAATATATATAGTTTTCCTATTTCCAAGTTAAAGACAAGGAAATAGTGATGGTATTTAATAGCATGAGACCTAGTGTTTGGACTATTGGTGTCAATGAGTGGGCGAGTCCCCACGGGCTTATCGTGTTGGGTAAATAACTTAATATTCTCACCGATGGATATGTTAACTTGGTTTATGGTTTTTCTTAAAACAAATAATTATGTCAAGGTATTAAATCTCAACTACTAACTATTTTTTTACAAACTAGAATTCTATAATTGCAACAAAACATGTAAATTGTTTTTCATTGACATTACCACTCCAATTAGCATCAAACTAGGTAACGAAGTTGTATCGATGAGATACAAGGATAGAAAATCGTAAAGAAGTTGGAACACCTATGTTCACGATAACAACTTCATATGCAAGATGTAAGCATCCCAATTTTTATGCATAAAAAATACCGGATTAAAGTAGATAAACAAGAAGAAGAAACCAGTTTGGATAAAATATATATAAACCGTGGATGCAATTCATGTTACTGAGGGGATGAAATTGTAGAGGTTTATGAGGTGGAGAAAGATGCTATTACTAAGAAAGATGAAGGTTGGGAAGAAGCACTCATTTAGGCCTAAGAAAAAAGATGATGATAAGGTAGCTAATAAGGAAGAACAGGTTACACCTTTCTTGGATGGTACTCATGCAAAAGAGAAGAGGATACAAGCTAGTGAGACAAGTCCAAGAAGGAATTCAGAACATAGTACTAAGCGGTTTATGAGCACTTCTCAAATTAAGAATCAAATGGTAATGGCTCATGTTCAAACTCGGTAAAAATTTGGAAGATCGAATTAAAATGTTTTATAACTTTTCACTGGTAATGGCTCATGTTAAAGCCTCTTTAAATCTAAATTGTATTAGTCACATGATAAATGTCTATGACTTGTTAACCAAAGTTCGATATGCGCACTATAGATAGTTGATCCGAGACACTATCTATTTGGACCTAATGATTGACTTGTAATTCTAGAGATGATGATTGAAGTTCCAAATTACTATTTATGACCTCACAATCCGGTAAAAATAATTTCAAGATTTATATAATTTCGAAGAACTTGGAATAATCTCTATATATAGTCCCGACCCCTTTCAACCAAAACAAAGCCCCTCTTTAAACAATTGCATCACTCTATGTGACGTTAGTAAAACCTAATCATATCTAGAACACCTAAGAGAATTAGGAAATAAAAAATGTAGATGCACAAGAATTGTTGAAATTATTCATAAAAAAATCTAGACATTAGTACATAATAACATTAATGGGTCTAGAGATTTGCACTACCATTAGTTTTGATTTTTTTTCATTTAGGTGTGACAAATAATAATTTCAAATAAGAGTTGTGAATAATTAGTTTAAAAATTGAGTTTTTTTTTTTTTTTTTTTGTTGGGTTGGGGTTGGCTCACCCTCACTCAATTTTCTGGCTCCGCCACTGCATAACATGTTCTTCATTTATTACAAATTCGTTCCTAAAGTGAATTACATTAGCTATAAGATGTTAGTAAGATATTCTTGCAATTCTCTAGATCATTTCAATATATAAAAAATCAATAAAAAACGAATTGCATGCCCTATTTTAAAACCAATTCACAATAACTACAAATCAATACAAACACAAAATCAATACAAACACAAAACCAATAATAACACGTGGAAAATGAGAATAAGAGTGAGGAGTCTTTGAGTTTTATGAGTTATATTTATTGTTTAGTAGAGAATGGTGTGAGTGGGTCTTGTTTATCAAAATAGAATTCAATAGATAATTCAATATATAAAAGTGTGTTGGTTAATTCTTGTTTGTTTTCTTATCAATTGATTTCTCTCACTTATCATCTGTTCAATCTATCTACACGTATTAAGTCTGCTAATTTGAGATCTCAACTCTTCCGAATCAATCAACCAATCAAAATATTTGTTTTCTTGTCAATTGATTTCTCTCTCACATCATCTGTTCAATCTATCTACACGTATTAATTCTGCTAGTTTGAGATCTCAACTCCTCCGAATCAATCAACCAATCAAAATATTATCACTACTACTATACATCGTAAGAAAACTTATATTTATTCGCTAGACCTACAGTAGTAATTTAAGTTTGATCAAACTCTACCTGATATTCAGATCCATAGTCATCTGAATAGGATCGTGTGCCAGGAGTCTCAAATTTTGTGCAAGATTCAGACAAAATCCTACTGTACATAAATCTTATGTTGTGATTTTCCACACGAACCATTTTCATTCCTATACTAGAGCAAAACGAATTTTTATTTCAAATTGACTTGTATTATATGTTTGTTTTTTCATATGCATGACTCGAACATAAGAAACCGGTTTTGGAGCTTAACATACAAAACATACCGAGCCAGGGGTGAAGCCTGAGATATAGTGGTCTCCGTCGGCGATCTTCCTCATTCGAGTACGCATGTAAGGATCGCAAGATAAGTAGAGGTTCTTCACAAGAACTGCTTCGGACCCCTCTGGAACCTTGCGAGGAATGGAGCTGTCATGGACTGGCATGTCGCTTTCTTTGGGGAATCCTGTTATGTAATCCCCCAACACTATCTGCTTGTTGCTCATCACTTCTTCTTCCTTACTCGCCATTTCTTCTTCTAAGACTCCTCTCAGATTATAGTTCCCTCTGCCACTCTTTCTAAATTTTCTAACAAGTCTTCTTTATCCAGGAAAGTATGCATGAATGCCTCGCCAAACCACAACAGAGGAAATAATAGAGCAAAAATGGAGGTAGGTATGCAGCTACGAGTCAACAACCACTCCCTCCCTGTCACTAACTTATCTGCTCCCTCACTCACGTGCAAGACTTTGGATTAGCCGCGAACATACCATTTTTTTCTTAAACAGTGATATACATGGTCCTAGATTTCAAGTATAAAACTGGGAGAATTGGAGTAGTCACAGATCACAAATGCTACATTTTACCACGAGTTCACTTTTTGATTGTTTTCTTTTCTCAGATGATTGTAAACATGTTTTTCAAATCTGTATATTTATTGAAATGTTGAAAAAAATTAAACGTTATAAAGCAGCAGATAAAAAGAGAACCTCGGCTTGATCAAATCCCTAATGTAGATAACTGATAAATGTTAAGACTCGCATTTAAGACAGGATGACGAAGTAAGAAACAATGGTTAGTGCCATATACGTAATGAAACATAACTAGATTTCAGGACAACTCCTTGATATTAAGCGCAATGTAATATGTACAACAGTACAAGTTGTGTTCCAGAGATGGTAGAGATAATTAACATGAAACTTATCAAGAAATTTTACAATCACATACACTCTATATTGATAGTAACAGCTCAGTCTATTCTGCATTGCCGTACCTTATAATGGGTTTTTTTTATTTATCTCGCAACAATCAGTTCATCTGCATAATCGGCATCATCTGTGCCAATTGGGACAAAAATCTCATCATTTGCCGTGAAATTGTATCTCTCCCCAATGGCTCTTAACAGCTGGAACACTTCAAACATTGTTGGTCTCTCCTTGTGAGCTGCTGGCAAGACACAGTTGCATGCAACTCTAAGAAACTGGAAAAGCTCATTATCAAAGCCGTTGCCAGCCAAACTTTCATCAATGGCATCTTGGAGAAGAGATTTGCTTGAGAGATGAGTGATCCAGTCCACCAGACTTCCGTTGAAGCTCTCAGTGCCTTTAGCTACATGGGTAGGTCTCTGACCAGTAACCAACTCAAGAAGTACAACTCCAAAGCTGTAAACATCACCTTTTGGAGTAGCTACCAATGTGCGGGCATATTCAGGAGCAACGTAACCCAAATCCCCAAACTCCCCATTTACAAATGTACTCAAATGCGTGTCAACCGGGTTCATAAGTCTTGCAAGTCCGAAATCTGATATTTTGGGCTCAAACTCCTCATCTAACAATATGCATTTGGAACTTATGTTTCGATGAATAATGCGTGGGTTGCAGTTATGATGGAGCCAGGCCAGTCCTCTGGCTGCTCCTATCCCAATTCTGAGCCTCAGAGGCCATTCCATTCCTTTGGCCCCGCTTTGCACCAGCCTTAATTGATCATAAATAGTTCCATTTAGCATGTGCTCATACACCAGAAGCCTTTCTTTCTTGGCAATGCAGAAACCTAGGAGGGGAACCAAGTTACGGTGTTTAACACTCCCCAGGGTGGACATTTCAGACATAAATTGGTCCTCAGAGTGTTGAGAGTCTTGCAACCTCTTCACCATAAGATAAGAACCATCTCGAAGCATTGCCTTGTACATTGTTCCTGTCCTATCCGACCCAGAGCCAATTATGTTATCTTTGTGAAAATTGTTTGTAGCCTTCATGAGATCACTCCATCTCATCTTGGAAATTGTCTTCTCAAACATCGAGACCTGGAAACAAAACAATCATCCTTAGCATAGTACTTATTACTAAAAGTAACAAAAAGGAAAGCAAAATACACGTTGCTCAACTAAGAGAAGAAAGACCGAAAGAATGGAGACAGTGTTGCATCAACTGACCTTGATGCCTTTGGTTCCCTTGATGCTCTTGGCCCATTTGTTTCCTTCTAGGTCTTCTTCCTTCTTCTTCTTAACCACCTTACTAGAATAGAAGAATACAACACCGCTAACAAGTAAAGATGCAACAATCAACCCTGCAACTGCTGACCCAATGATAACTG
The DNA here is from genome assembly GCF_015680905.1 of Coptis chinensis. Taxonomy (NCBI): domain Eukaryota; kingdom Viridiplantae; phylum Streptophyta; class Magnoliopsida; order Ranunculales; family Ranunculaceae; genus Coptis; species Coptis chinensis. The sequence continues at coordinate 89,824 of NW_028238140.1, read as the reverse complement.
TAGTAGGAGGTTTCTTGTTGCGTCCCGTGCAGGCCTCCAAAGGTTTTCCACAAAGTCCCCTATTATTTGCGTAGTTTTCTCGTGGGAATGTTATATTAAAAGAAGGAATCTGGCCAGACAAGAGATTGTTGGAAACAGTGAATGTCTTGAGCCGGTCGAGGTTACGGAGTTGTGGAGGGATTTGACCTGTCAAGCGGTTGTTGTCGAGCTTAATAACATTGAGAAAAGAGCAGTTGGAGAGGCTCAACGGTATTTCACCAGTAAAACTGTTTGAGGAGAGATCCAAGGATGTTAAAAAATGGACTTGTTGGCCAATGTTGGAAGGAATGGGACCAGAGAGCTGGTTGCTAGAAAGATCTAAACCAGTCAAGCTCGTACAGTTTTCGAGACCCTTGGGGAAGTCGCCTTTGAGGCCCATGTCTGCGAGACGGATGTTAAGAACTCTGTTCTCATCGTCATGCCAACAATCAATCCCGGTAAACTTACAGATGAAGCCCTCACTTTGGTTATTAAAGTTCCAGGAAGAATTCAAGTAACTCAAGGGGTCTTGCAGGGAGTCTTTTAAGGTTTTCAGGCAATAAATATCACTAGCGCCACCATGGCAAACTCGACAGCTCAAGAGGAAGCACAAAAGAAGAGCAACAATTGCATGGAATAAATTCATTACTAATTGGAATTGAAAGTGGATAACTTGAGATTATTAAATCAGTTGGTAACCATCAATCACTGATTTACAGAAACACAAAAATAAGGAGATGAAGATATGAAACAACAAGTGTAAAAAGTAGAGATTTTGTACCTGGTTGACTGAAGAATTAGAGCGAGGAAATTATAATGAATTCAACGTCTCGCCTTATATAGTTACAGATTGAATGGGGATTAATGGGAACACGAAAACTCCTCCTCCGTGTTTTAGTTTGGAGTTTTTGTCACCAAAGACGAGACGACGACTTTTATGTGTAAATAAACATAATAGAGACCCCACCACCAACGACCTGGGCAGTCTTTGTTTTGAACATTCAAAGCCCAGCGTCAGCAACAAAACTGTAACACTGTATGCAAAATAAACAAACAGAAGAGAAGAAATGAAATGCATACATACGAATGACGTTCGATTTGCTTTTTGTCTACGATCGGGTCAAACACGATATTGATTCCCCGAGTTTTAGAGCAACGACTTACCACTTGGGACTCACTGTCACTGACTCACTGTGTAAAAAGTCCCTCTAGAGTCTTGTGCAGTTGTGAACCCATATACTACTAATATCTGTTTTTTAACTTTTCTTATATATATGCAACTAGCCAACTACTGATGTGCCCAACGATATTTATGGCCATTGAAAGTTGAAACTATCATCACTGAAAACTTCTGTATAGCAATCATTTTCATCAATTGTTCTCAATATTTTCTTAAAGTTTCTTGAAACATTCATCCAAACTGAATTTAGTTACTTGGATGTACGTTAAATGGATTATCTTGCTGATCAACCTTTTATCCATTAGATTTTGAACAAGAGGTGTTTAGAGGTCATTTTGATGGCAGCAGTAAACCTGAAAATATGTCAACTAAAAAAACACAATATTACTGGAGTGCACCTGCTTGCTGATCCGTGTCTAGAGGTTTTGATGGTAACGATAATTTGCTCAGGGTTTTAGGGAGGTAAAGCAGTGAAAATAGCAATACAGGAATGGGTTCACTTATCCACGAATTACTTATTTACTATTAGAAAAGCCCAAATACAACAGAACAAACAATTTTGTTTCTTTATTTCACTACAAGGTGATGTACCTATCTCAGTCATTCATCTGCAATACGAACCACCTGTTTACCGACATTGCGTCCTGAAAAGAGTCCAATCAGAGCAGACGGAGCCTCCTCCAGACCTTCCGCAGTATCTTCAATGTACACTATCTTCCCTTCTCTGATATACTGTACAACCAACTCGAGGAACTCTGGATACATATGCTTGTACTCAGGTTCAATAAACCCTTGCATTCTGATACGCTTTGTGACAATGCAGAATAAGTTGCGTACACCTTCATGCTCGGTGAGGTTATATTGAGATATCAAACCACAGACTGCAATCCTACCATGGACATTCATGTTTAGAAGGACTGCATCAAGCATGCGACCCCCCACGTTCTCAAAGTAGATGTCTATGCCTTCAGGGAAACATCTGGTAAGAGTAACGACCAACATACGTATAAGCAGGCTTCAAGGGGAAAAATTCAAAACTCAAGATAAATGATGTATCCATGACATACAGATTCAGTTAATTCAAAATTGCTTAGTGAGTTAAAACATTTGTTTCCCCAAACAATGTTGTATTCGAAAATTGCACATATAAACCAAAAGTTGCCTCAGTTTTCCTCTTAATAAAGGACTGAAACTCATCATGTTATAGGCGTTAAGGTAGATAATATAGCAGATGTCGTGTTATCAAAGGAAATATTCTGTACAAACCTTTTCAAAGCAGCTGTTAAATCCTGCTCCTCTTTGTAATTAAAAGCATCATCAAAGCCGAATTTGTTCTTCAAGAGTTCAACCTGAGTTCCACAGGAGCACAAAACGAAAATTTAACAACAGATAGGCTTGAAATGCTATAGTTCATTGAGAGAGAGAGTGTGTGTGCCTATATATCAGATTACTTTTTCGGTGGTACCAGCGCTTCCAACAACATAGCAACCCATCAACTTAGCAAACTGACCAACAAGTTGGCCAACAGCCCCGGATGCAGCGGAAACATAAACGGTTTCCCCTTTCTTGGGAGAGCATATCTCATGAAATCCAGCATAAGCTGTAAGCCCCGGCATCCCTATATAATAAACAACACAATCAAGAGAAATACTTTATTTCATTTCTATAATCACGAAATGGAGAGTGATTTCGAATATTAGTACCTAGAATGCCAGTGTAGTAGGAAAGAGGAACGTCAGTATATTTGATTTTGGTAAGAACAGCAGGATTTGGATTGGGAAGCAGAGTGAACTGCTCCCATCCAGTGATCCCCCAAACCAAGTCACCCTCCTTATAATCTTTATGTCCCGACTCCACCACTTTAGACACACCATAACCATTTATCGGCTATAAAATAAAATAAATATTGGGTAGTACAATAATCCTTACTCGATCACATAAAATAACAGAGGGAAGAAGATTGAGATTGAGACATACGGATCCAGGGACGAAGGAATTGGAGTAAGATTGGGTGTCGGGACGAGGCTTGGACATTCGACCTCTCATGTAAGGATCGCAGGACAGGTAGAGATTCTTCAACAGTACCACTCCTCCCCCTTCCACCACCTTTGGTTCGATGGTGGAGCGTCGCAGCTCCATGTCCGCCTCTCTGGGGTACCCCACCACATAGTCCTTGAGCACTATCTGCTTGTTCTCCATTGATTGATTGCGTTTCTTCTCTCTCTCACTCTCACTCCTTTTACTCTACTTTTTTTTTTTTTGGTAAAAGGCCGGCTAACAAAACATCTATTTAGAAAAGTAGAGCTAAAATCCTTTTTAAACTCCTACGACTGCATGTCTCATTCAAATTATATTTCTCTTTTCAAAAATAAATAAACAAATATAAAAACAAATAAACAATTAATAACTTATCCAATTAAATAATAACAAAAAACTTTATTATATTCCTACAAAAAAAACAAAAAAAAATTGGGCACCTCAAAAAGTTCACCTTCTTCATTTTCAATTTTCTCTTTTTTTCTTCTCACAAAATTCTACATTTTATTATTTTAGTTTAGTTTATATTAATTTAAAGTGTATATAAATGTCAAAAAATATAATAATTTGTTTCGCATTTGGGGCCAACAATTCAATTTTTTTTTTGGTGTTAAAGTTTATTATTTTTTTTATTTGTTTGTAGAAATATAGATAAGTTTATTTATTTATTTATTTTATTAACTATTTAATTAGATAAATTATTTATAATTAATTTGTTTCTATATTTTACGTTTAGAAAGAGATAATAGGATTTGAAGCCGGTATAAAATAGACTACCAAAGGAGTTATTGAACGAGTCCGAGTAGAAATGTAAATATAAGTGCCGTTAAATACTACAAGTGATAAATTACAGAGTCAGCATTTTCCCATCCACACAATACTTAATGATTTTATCGATTTGGCCGATTGATAGATGCTATGGCACCTGCCACTAAACATTTGGTTCGACTTTTCTAACCTCACTTTAACTTTTTGCCAATTCCATTTTCCTTGCAAGAGAAAGCTTAAACACTGACGTAAGCTCTATATTATTGACCCAAACTTTTGATGGGGTACATGAGTGCGATTTTCCTTGTTCTAATTACTACATAAATCTAATTTTATAATTTTATGCAGCAATTCCATCAATCAGTATAACATACTAATTATCGTTGATAATGCATGGCACCATAATTCCATCAATCAGTATAACATACTAACTCCATATCGATAATGATAATGATATTTTAAACAATGGCACCATAACTGAGCATCCAACCACGTTTGGTCTGATCAGTTAGAGGCTTAGAGAATCGTTATAACGTCCCACAATTTGCAATGCTCTCACCATTGATTTATTGATGATCACAAGGTAAAATAAAGAGAAACACATTACTCCAGGAAAGCACTGCAAAATGATGAACGCCTGGCAAGGAAATAATATCTCAAAATTATTGAGTATAGGACTAAGGATGATAAGCAAAACACAAATTCGCACATGTTGGATTATACATTCACAAAATCACAGCAGATGACAAAAAACGCACATGTCAACGGAGAAATGTAAAAATCACTCAGTAATGTACTCTAAACCCATTGCTCAACTGCAACAATCTAAATCACACCACTTGATAACTCTCCGTAACCAGCTGTGTTCTTTGAGAAAATTTGGGAGAGGAACCGCCTTGCAGGGGCAAGATATTAACAACCTGCAAGAGAAATCACATCAATGCATTTCAAATAGCATATACACCTAAATGTATGATGTAGACCCGGGTGGAGTGTTAGCTAGTGTGTATCATCATAAACGACTTATCAACATACTGCACTGCATTAGGGGACCAGAAGTCAGAACCGACTCCCCACTATAAAGATCACAAATGTTTCATACTAACAAAGAAATGGAGACAAGCAATTGATTAAAGCAAAAGCCCAAGACAACGTTGGAAACACGAATTCAAGCATAAGCCCCCCATCAATGTGAGTTGGGACACGATGTAAGCCAAGCATAAGCTTCGCGTGTATCGTGTATCTATGGTTGTGCTGCACACTTATGGCTCCTTATTCATGCTTTGTACAAGGTTCTAATAGTTGGTTTCTCTTGGTCAAATTACAAAGTTTGCAAACATACCTGATATAGACATAGAGTTCAAGTCAAGCCCATGGGTTGCATTAGGCGGCCCCCTTTTAGTTGATTTATTTTTTTTAGTTATTTGCCATGTGACATATTTTCATTGGTTTGCTTTGTTGTCAGTTAGTATAAATGAGGGCTTATAGTTAGGGTTTCAGGGGTTGTTTTAGTTGTGTTTATGTGTGTTATGAATTATTGAGTGATTATCAATAAAGGTGAGACTTTTAGGGTTTTATAAAGTGTAGATTTTGATTAAGTGTTGTTTCCGCCGCTTCAATCTACATTACATACAATGTGATTTGGTAGGTGTAGCGAAATTGTGTAGTTACAAGGCAAATGAAAAATTCTAGAATACAAGGGATATTGTGGCTACGACATGTACGACGTTAAAATAGTATAGTATTCAGAAACATACGAGACAAAAACGAGGTAAAGAAAACATATCATAGATTCAAACTTCATGATTCTCACAAAATGAATGTCTAATTCAAAATCATACAAAATCATACTGAAAATCCACAAGACTTCATCAGCGTAATGAATATTATATAAATATGGATCCAAACTTCACAAACCTTCAGGTCACTGAATGTGTTTGCAGCAGTAAATCTGACAGAAATTGGGAAAAATGCTGAAGAATCTACTGGAGGTACGACAAACTCCATTGACCCACTGTCAGCAGTTTACAAGAGGAGATTGTTAGAGATCTCGATTGGTAGGAATACATATATTTAAAAAATATAAAATAAAATATATAAAAATATAAAATAGAATAAAATAACATACTAAATCCATCATCTACTCACCTGCGGTTGGTGTTATCAATAAGAAGTATCGACCACTCCAAGATGGAATTCCTCGAGTCATACCTGCCATTCAAGGAAATATAAACTTAGCTATCAAAACCACTGCAGAAATGGAAGATATCGCATTGGCAGATAATAACACATTGAGTTGTTCACAATCTACAAGTTACTCCGCAAGCTAAAGAACCTACTCATAAGCTATCTGGAAATTGCGTGGAAGGGGATCTGATACTCTAGACTTCAATGTGGCTCACAGTTTATAATTGTTAATCATACAAAGAGATGCCCTCTTCTGAACTAATCATTAACCCCGACTTACATGAAACGCTAAAAGTGTAAAACTAACTTCAACTTGCAATGTAACATCTACAAAACATACACTGATGCAATCAATAGTAAATGTACGATTAAAAGCGTGGAGAAGACGCAGGAGTAGGGATGGACTTGGGTATAAGTTCGAACTTGTTTTTCAGTTAACATTGCAAGTTGAAGTTAGTTATCACTCTAAGTTGCAAGAATACTTAATGATTAGTTTACACTTTATCACTTATTACATGGGTTCTAGGTCCTAACTACAAATAGTTAAAACTACTAGTTGCAAGCATAACTAATTAATTAATTATCACTTTATCACCCACCTCCATTCCCCATCAACCTGTCTGACATTCGGTGCATCCCGGAGTGCAGGAAGAGGTATTGAGATTATGACATTTCGCAGGTCAAACATCGCTGAGGCTTCATACTCTAGGCTGACGGAAGTTTCATTTCTCGAATCAGAAGGCCAGCAGTTGACTGCAAATATATCAATGTGTTAGTAAACTACAACATATATTGGAATTGTCTACCAAAAACCAACTTTCTCAAAGAATACCCACTGGTCAATGGCACCATAGCCTCATCGACACTCTGCATTCTCCACTTCAAAAGTCCAACACCTCCGGCATCACCACTTTGACCGGTTGGAAAAGGTCTATTTGGGTCCTTAAGGCCTAGAATATTTTCATTATTAAACAAATCCTTGTTGATGTTTGGGTGTGTTTTGAAAAGAATGCCTGGATTCTCCCCGCTTTCAACCTGAAAATGAAAACATTGATTGAACCAACAGTATATGCGCAAGATTTTCCATAAAATCAGGCACCAAGTTGTATCAATGACACAGTAAGACAAATTAAAATATAGAATAGTAGTACTCCAAGCAATAAGAACAAGAAACGATTTAATGAAGGATGTTAACTAACATTAATTATTAACTGGGTCACAGCCAAAAATGAGAAAGAAATCAATTTACAACTAGAAAACATACCATGCATTTAGTTTTTCACAACAGGAAATAAGTACTTAAGTGCTATCACACGCACACTCAAAAACACACTGCACATAATTTAAGGAACATTTTTGTTTGCATTTGTATTCCTTTTCTTTCTTGTAAATATAGGATCTCATCGTTTCTCTTTTTACTGATTTATAACAATATACGACATTTGGCCGATAAAAAATAATTTACGAAACAATTTTGAGACAAATACTCTGGATAAAGAAAAATAGTTGGCATGGGCAGTCAATAGCTTCACATGTGAAACTCAATCAGCAACCAAACACCGATTCCTGTTTCCACCAATGTGGAAATCTGAGAGTTTTATTATGCATTCAAAGTCTAATTTATGTCATTTCTAGTTTAAGTAAAGAGAGGAGGAAAAATAAAAAAAATAAGAGCAAGAATAAATGTGAATTGGCTTTTTTAGACAATTACTATGGAAATAGAGAACACACCTGAACTTGGATAAGCCCGTCCTCCTGATTGAGAATCTGGAGCAAAAGGGTACCTTGAACATCAAAGTTATTTAAACCACCGTCTCTTCTGAGTGTCACATTGAGCTTTTCCTCAACAGTCAACGTGACAGGGTCAGTTGGTACAGAAACTGATTTTGACTGGCTAGCAGTAGGTTGCACATCCTCAAGGATCACTTCACCCTCAGCTTTCAAAGATTCCAAAAATTGGTCTTTCCTTTTTGTCTTACCAAGTTGCATGCCACCTTTCGAAGGTGCAGCAGCAGATGCAGGTGGACGGCCTACAAGAAAACATATAACTTAAGATTATCAATAAATTACTAGTAAGATTATTGTTTTATTGGTAATAACAAGTGTTGATATGCCATTGGCGTGGGGATGGGGGATTTTTTTTTTTTTTTTGGGAAATGTGTGGGCAAGCCTGTTTTTAAAGAGATCAGTAACTCAATAGTGTGTAGCGGGGTTCGAACCCCAGACCTCTGATATCATCACCCAAAGGTTTTACCAACTAAGCTAGAAGGCACTTACATGGGGGATTTAGATGCAGAGCTAAGTACTTTTACCTTCTGAGAGGAACAGGATGTGAGTACTGAATCCTTTAAGATCATACTTCTGCATTCTTAGGTTATATGCTGGTGTTCCCGGGATACACGGGATACATAAATAGTTTCATTGTATTTGATGGTTCAAAAATAAAAGTTACTCTTTTTTTTTAATCGATTAGCTAATGTTATAGAAACCTGAAACAATGATCTGGTTAACATTAGCAAGCAATGTAAAACTAGGCATAGAAACCATGTTATCCCATTCATTTGACTAGTGACCTGTGAACATTGTGGAGTTACAATGAATCTACTACTACAACTAATATATCTAAACAAAATATGCACTTATGCATGGCCAAGTCATTACCGAGATGACACAAGCATGATATATTCTCAAAAGAAAACCACCATTAAATCAGATAATACAGTTATAAAACAATCAATAAAAAGAGAAACTTCAGTAAGTGATGACTGCAAGAAGGCCACATAACAGAATTCAAATGGTTCATTTACATTCAGCAAAAACCGCAACTTGAAAAACAAAGAGCGTAGAATGAAGCTTAAAAAAACATTGCCGACCGAGTGGGTTTTGCAAAATAAATAACCACAAACCTTTAGATTTGGTTGAAAAGGTATCCACATCAGTACTCAATCCAAACCCGGGACCACTTCCAAAACCACCTCCACTACTGGATATACTCATATCGCTGAAGCTACTCTCAATTCTACTTGAACCCATAGACTGCAGAGACGAAAATCCTCCCTTATCGCCTCTACTCTTATCAATCTGCAAACCATTCAAGAAACCAACATAAGAGGACTGGCTGACTAACAATAAAAAAGACTATGAGAAGAGTGGATATACAGAAAAAAATTGCGTTTTAAAATGCTACCTGAATAGATATACAGTTTTGGTACGATTTTATCGAAATAATATGCAAATATGATGTCTATAATTTGAGAAGAGAAGTGGTTTTGGAGAAATTTATATATCCGAAAAGTAAAAGTACCTTGCTTTTGTCAATCTCATTAGCTTTACGCTTCATAACATCCTTGGTTTCATTGATCTTGCTCTGCATTACCAGTTTATGCAATTTTTCTTCATGACTCTCCATCTCACAATACTGCTTAACCTGTGCAACAGTTACACTTTCTTTGTGGCCAAGGGAGATGACTTCGTCAGCTGCAAAAATCAGCTCAAAAGCTGATTTAACAATGCCCTCCTCATCTAAAGAAGGAGCATACTCAGGAATCTGTAGGGATTTAAGGAATTAACAGAATGGAATAATAACTCTGTTTAAGTTATAAAAAAAAATAGGCAAAGGCAGATTATAATAATATTAATAAAGAGTTTATAAAGTGTTGGAATTTAATATAATAAATAGAGGAGGGACAAGGATACGAGTTTGGAAAGCAGGCGGAGAGTGTCGAGATCATCAAGAATGTTGCTTTGTTTGTTGGTGACAATAAGCAAGTAGAGGGATTCAATAGGCTGGTAGACGTAGCGAACGTTTTCAGTCTCGACATAAGTATGTTGTTTGCCAATGCCAACGAGCTTGGGGAATGCAGCAAGTAAGCCTTCAATCCTTATACGAGACATGTCGACATACTGCCTTGAAACCAGTGCTGTAAAATTGTTTTTTACAGTGTTAATTAATATTGAAAATTTGAAACGAAATGGAAGAGAGAGAGAGAGAGAGAGACCTTTGCCCGATTTGGTGATGATAGAAGCCGCGAGAACCACCTATTGAGATACACATTATTATTGAAAGGAATGAAGATTTGGATGCAATTGATAATAAAAATAATAATAATGAATAGAAAACAGTTACCATATTGATAAATTAGAATTTGGCCGATCTGAATCAGAAGAACAAACAAACAACAATAAATCAGAAAAAGCATAGCATAGAAATACCATTCTAATTAAAAGATAAATCCCTCGACTAACCTGATAGCAAAGAAGAAGGATTGGAGTAACAAGACAAGATCTGAGATCTATCTGTCTTTCAAAACAGAACAAGAGGCCGTATATAAATATAAGAAACTGGAGGAGCGATTGGGCAAAAAGAGGCCCCGCCCAGCAGGCTACTGGGCCTCTCAGCAAATCAAAGCCCAGCCCTCTCTAGAGTTTTCCAAAGTTGACCCTCAATCAATACTCGCAATCTTCAAAGTTTCTTCAACCTAGTCTAGACTCTAGAATCTAGAGAGCCTAGAGCGAAATGCTGATTGAGTAAAGGATGTTCAAGATCATCCTTTACGTTAGTTGCTTACCTTCATTTGTTAAAAATATAAAAAGAAAATGGACGTGGAAGTAGCTGTTCCAATTAGTGTACGACCAATAAGCTTCATTTGTCTCGGATAGGAATTTGCTCTAAGAGCATTCCCAATGCAAGTTACTATGTTGGGTTTGTAATTTTATTTACCTTCAAATGGTTCAAAATTTTTGCCCAATGCAAAAGTGAATACTAAAGTGACTATTTTTCCAGGTCAAAACGAAGGTGAAATTTTCAATTGAGATAATGGTTGAGTTGTGAACTTCGGACGGGATGTTGGATTCTATGTCTCGTGTGTTTTATTTTTTTAAATGGGTTTTTTTATGGAATGTTTCATTCCCTCTCATGATTTTTTGATATTTTTTCGTTTTTTTTATTTCAGATAGGATGTTTTCATTTCATTCAGGAGGCCGGCTTTTTTTTATTTTTATGTCTAAACAGAATCTAACATCCCGTCCAAGATTAATATTCACTTTTGCATTTTTTTTTGATTTTCACCAAAACGGTGGAAAAAATAAAAAATACCGCTTACATGGAGGTGAAAAGAGAGGGAAAAGAATGACTTGCCCATTGGGAAGAGAGGGAAAAGAATGACTTGCCCATTGGGAATGCTCTAAAATAGAAACACTAACCAAATGGACGAATAATTTTGGATGAAGCCGTTACAATAGGTAAAAAAAAAAACGTGTGTTGGACGGTAGGGGTCAACAAGTAGAAGAAATTTGACGTTGGGGGTCTCCTTATGTTTGGTGGGTAACTTGGACTTGGACTTGGACTTTTGGACAAAAGAGTGGAGTTGGAGTTGCGTCTGCTTCTTTTCCACTGCTGACTGAGTGACTGAGTTTCAGTAGTTACCCCACCTCACGCTGATAGCAAATGGCTACGATTCATTTCATCATCTCATCTTTGGGAAAAAAGAAAGAAAAAGTGGAGCTTTTATTTGTTTTTTTCCTTTTGGATTCATTGATTATTGATTGAGCACTACTCTCATTCCAAACAACAGTAGCAAAGCTTGTTTCTTTTCTTTCAATTCTATACTTTATTATCTGTGTCAAGTGCACTGTTCAATAAAGAAACAAAGGGAATGGGAAGATAGATAGATAGATGGATCTCATGAATCAGTTTGAGTAGAAGAAGAAGAAGAAGAAGAAGAATCTACTAGTCTTTTTATTCAAGGAATATTGATTCATCAGTTTATGAAACTGATTTGATGATGGAGAAACAGAAAAGTTTCCGCACTGGTAGTGGCATGGACAAACAGAAGAGCTTCCGTGGGGTTGGAGGGATTATCATGGAGAAACAGCAGAGCTTTCGGGGAATCATCATGGAGAAGCAGAAGAGTTTTCGCATTGCCATTGACAAGCAGCAGAGCTTCCGTGAGAAAAGGAAGAACAAACCCTCCCCTGGTAAGAAGGGTGACACCCCTCTTCACCAGGCTTGCCGGGCCGCCAATCTAATCAAAGTTAAAGAGATCCTCCTTCACGCCGGTTCTACTACTACTCCTCAACAATTGCTCTCAAACCAAAACCAGGATGGCGAGACCGCCCTTTATGTTGCTGCCGAGTCCGGCCATGCTCTCATTGTTACCGACCTCCTAAAGCATTTAGACCCTCAAATTGCTTCCATCCCTGCCAACAATGGTTATGATTCCTTTCATGTTGCTGCCAAGAATGGCCATCTTGGTAGATTTCTTCCCCTCCCCTCTATTTCTCCTTTTTTTTTTTATACTATTGACATTTTCTTATCAGCTTTTCTTATGTTACTCCCGTTCTAATTATACTTGTGTCTGCTCTTATGCATTTAAAGAGCATTTGATATGAATCGTAGAATGACATAGCATAATATCATCAATGAAAACCCTAGGTTCAACGCAGAGCGTGATGGAAGCAATTTCAAAATGTGCCAGTCTTTTTTGCTCGAATTGCAGCTAATGAATTTAGACTCAGTGCCAATACCTGGGGTGGTAAACAGATAGAATCATTTATTTATCAGTCTCTTTGGACTTTTTCATGTCATAAGAGATATACGATACATAATGAAAATAATTATCTATTACTAGGTTGTGGATACCAACAAAGACATTTCTGAGAGTCACCTACTTTGGCAGGGGGTATGCAGACTCTGCTTCCGCTGTACTTACTTTGCCAATCTTGTGGACATTTTGGGAGATCACAAGCATTTAAGTTTACATAACTCCCGCAATCATTCACTGCCATGAGATAGGCAGATGGAAGTCAATGAACATTGAGGAGGAATTGCCCACTACAGCTGCATAAATCATGCTTAGATTAACTCTAGGTGATTTATCAAGTTCTCAGTTCTTGAGAATACCCCTAGCTACATAAAAGTAATTTCTAGAGTGGGCTACAAAATTTAGAGTCATAAAGTATTCTAATAAATCCCAAGTCCACCTGGATTTTCAGATTTTTCAGCGTGGTTGATTGTTCTTGGCTTCTTGCAGTATTCTTATGTTGATAGAGGAGCTTGTTTTTCATTATATAGCAGGTTATGTTGTTCCTTTGTTCATAAACGTATTTTTACGTTTCTCGTGGTTTTGCAGAAGTGTTGAAGGAGCTTCTGCATCCTTTCCCTGAATTGGCCATGACCACGGATTCGTCTAATTCCACGGCATTGCATACAGCTGCCACTCAAGGGTACGCTGATATTGTCAATCTTCTTTTAGAAACTGACAGAGATCTTGCTAAGATAGCCCGAAGTAATGGTAAGACTGTCCTCCATTCTGTAGCGAGGATGGGGTACCTGGACATTGTGAAATCCCTCGCAGACAAGGATCCAACTGCTGGCTTTAGGATAGACAAGAAAGGCCAAACGGCACTGCACATGGCAGTTAAAGGGAAAAATGTAGAAATCGTGCTCGAATTGCTTAAACCCGATTCTTCAGTTGTTTGTTTGGAAGACAACAAGGGAAACACGGCATTGCATATTGCAACAAGGAAGGGTCGCAATCAGGTGGTCTCCAATTTTTTTCATCTCATATTTAGTGGTTGTTTCAGTTTTTGAAAAAGGCTGCAGGTGTTTCTGTTTTGTTACTGCTAGATTTTGTGGTGTCTGTGATAACCAATAAGCTAGAATTTTGTTGCACACTTAGGGTAATGTAAGCTCTTTCTATCTGTCTACATTCTGGGCTTTCTTCATCTTCTCACTTATGCAGCACATCATGAGAGAGGTTTAAAAGTTACTGGTTTGTAATTAGAAGTTTCAACTCAATCCAAACTGTGAACCGTTTTTGTTTACTTCCTCGCAACCTGTAATTGATTTTAGAGAATAAAGAAAGATGATATATCAATGAAGAAGTAAACTACAAATTTGTTAGTTGCACTAGAAATGACAAACTGTATGTACTAGCTGGGAGTATGAATTACTTTACTCAGGTGTTGCTATAAGATCTACATGGCATGAAACTAATCTTGTGGCTGAAGGCCATTTAGCTAGGGAGTGGTACAAAGACGGATAACCCGCTTGATCATACCAATAGGGAGGACCAGAATTGAGATTAAAAAGTATATTAGGTTTGATAAGCTTGAATTACTTACACTCATTTACCACAAATTTGATTAGCTGAACTTAAATTTTTCTTAACCGTACTAAATGGCATTCTGTGATTGCAGATAGTCTGCTGCTTATTGTCTAGTAAGAATATTAAAGTCAATGCCATAAACAAGGCTGGTGAGACCGCACTAGATGTTGCTGAGAAGTCTGAAAATTCTGAGATTGCCTCTATTTTGAGAGAAGCCGGTGCTTTGATTGCTAAGGAATGTGCCAATCCTCCGAGTACTGCAAAGCAACTGAAGCAGACAGTTAGTGACATAAAACATGATGTACAATCCCAACTACAACAGACCCGTCAGACCGGGGTGCGTGTACAGAAGATTGCTAAGAGGCTCAAGAAGTTGCACATAAGTGGTCTCAATAATGCCATTAATTCTGCCACAGTTGTCGCTGTTCTCATTGCAACAGTTGCTTTTGCTGCCATTTTCACTGTGCCAGGACAGTACGTTGAGAATAGAGTTCCTGGTCTCTCACTTGGGCAAGCTTACATTGCTAATAATGCAGCATTTATCATCTTTGTGATTTGTGATTCTGTGGCCCTCTTCATCTCGTTGGCCGTAGTTGTGGTCCAGACATCTCTGATTGTGATTGAGCAGAAGGCAAAGAAGCAACTAATGTTTGTGATCAACAAGCTCATGTGGCTGGCATGCCTATTTATATCAGTGGCTTTCATTTCTCTCTCATATATTGTGGTGGGGCGCCAAGCCCGTTGGCTGGCAGTGTATGCAACGGTGATCGGAAGTTTGATAATGCTGACTACCCTTGGTTCTATGTGTTATTGTGTGATCATGCACAGAATGGAGGAGTCTAGTATGAGGAACATAAGAAGAGCCTCAGAGAGTAGGTCCCTCTCGTTTTCGATGTCTGTGGTTTCAGATTCTGAGCTTTTGAACAACGAATATAAGCGGATGTTTGCAGTTTAGGTGCTGCAGTATCGAGCTACAGTTGAATGTCCCTTTGACACTACCTCAAAATTTCTCCCTAGACCACATTCTTAAGTCAGTATTCCCCTTCTAGTGATTGAGCATGAGCTTAAGGACTCACGCTGAAGCGTCTTTTATCTAAATATCAGAACCTAAGCAATTGAAGAAAGTAAATGCACATCAATCCAAGGAGAATAATTGAGAAATCTTTGCTGATCTCGAATGTAAAGCAGGTTCAGAAGGATATGATTGATGCATCTATATTAGGAGCGCCAAAGTATAAGCATCTCCAGTTACAGATTTTGACCTTGACACAATGAAACTGTTACAGAATGAGTTATCTTGGTTGTAATCTTTGTGGGGTAGCGTACACCCAATCCACTGTATTCTCACATTGAAATAAGATAATGTAATTTTGACTGTATTGTGGTATTTGTCCCTTGAGTTCTGATTGTTGTGATTCCCATTTGCCACATCTTGTCATCTTCCACCGATCTCTTTTCTGGACACTAAGCTGAGCATTGAAAGAGGAGATACCTTGAGCAGAGAGTCAAGTGAAACAGCTAACAGGCTACTGATAGAAATAGCTTGGTGTTAAGAAGTAGTGAGCATGATAATATGGTCAGTAAGTTGATGGACGTAACTATCATACTAGTCTTGAAAATCCCTATCAGTTTAATAATATTATGAATTTAAAAATATAGGGGAGAGGGTAGTGCTAGCTAGTAAATCATAACATGTAAGTACCAAAAAAATTTAAGACCTAACTTGGCATCATGATGCAGCTACACCCTCAGTTGCTAACACTGCCGATTCATCAATTAGGAAATAAGTTAAACCTAGATGTAAAAAAATCTATACGTGTGATACGTCAAACAGATAAATCGATTCCGAAGGTGTTTAGCATTTGCATGTGTCATTCAGTTAATTTAATATCATTGTTTTGTCCACATTAATTCCTTTGTTGATTTTATGCTCTACGGAGTAACAGAGACTTAAGAAGTTTTTTTCCTGTTTTTGTGGTTTACATTGAGAAGTTATTGAGAAGTTTATGAGACTAGGTCCAGGCAAGAGTTCGTGAAATCACGGGTTAGGCCGAATTTGTGGTCAACTCATTCCAAAATGGTTGTAGTAAAACACTCTAAATCTACTAAGTCTTTTAAGACCGCATCAACTGGACATGTAATTCCTGCAAGAGCCTGAAAGATTTTTCAATCTATCTATCATGTTCGTCTGTAGATTCCCATTCCACAACTACAAGGAGGTTAGGATTCTTCTCCGAATCTCCAAATGTTTCTTTCAACTTCTATTGGTTATATCAAATACAAAATTCTTTGTAGTCCAGCTGACATTTCTCATGTTTGTATCCTAATTTTCTGCAATATTTTTCAGCATACCAGGAAACACCTCCCTAACACAAGTATCACAGCGATCCACTGATCTTTCTTAAAGACACAAAGATATACAAGTAAGAAGATAACTTTTGATGTCAACTCTAACCATCATCCCGGCCATTGAATTTCTGCTCAAAGCTAGTAAGGAACTGCTCCATACTTCCAGTGTACTTTACCATCTCGGACATACGCTGAGAAAACTCCAACCCAATCCTCATCCATCTGTTTGCATTAGCCTTCTGCCCAAGTCGTACAGGTAGTGCTGCACGATTCCATGCAGTCATGGAGAGCCATTTTGCCTCTTCAGATGGATATTCCCCCTCCTTCAGCCCTATTATGATCTGATATGCCTGCTTATAGACACCAAATGCCTCATCCTCTGCATCTCCTTTCTTAAACCCAGCAAGCCCAATTAGTTTCCGCACAATAAGGGCAACAGTTTTGTAGTCGGGAGATGGGGAAGAAAGGAGGGTGGAGAGGCAGGTATTGAGAGCATAGTCGGCAACAAGAAGGTTTGCTCGTGGGCCTTGTGACGAATTGAGGCCAATCTGAAGGAGATACTGGGGGGTGCACATCTTTGAGGATGCAAAGTTCTTTATCAAGATGAGTTGTTGCTGTTCAGTATCAGCAAGCCTGCCTCGAAGATCATAAGCGTTCAAAGTGTATACGAAGAAGAAACTGGGTTCAATTACAGTGGGATCGTCACCTCGTTGAGTCCCCAATGAGATCGACATCAGTATCTGCATACATACATAAATGGGAATAAATAAATTTGATGTATATTCAAGTAGTTGGATAACATTAAACTATTCTTACGATAACGCTACTGTCAGACCAAGCCATATCACCAAAAGGACGTCAAGGAGGATTGATCAACAAATTTAAGTTGCATCTTTGATCCCTTCGCCATCAGACAGAACAAGAAAGACATCTTATTACACTATTGACTATCCTGAATGCTTGACGCATCAATTTAGTGGATAGACTAGTAGTGTAAAATGACAAGTTAAGGATAAAAAATAAAGTATAGAAACTCTGTCTTGGTATTTGAAGATCTAACAAATTTTACATTCATCTCAGAGCAAAGGTTATGAAGGCAGCATTGTCAGCACTTCAGTTTTTGGTAGATAACGAGTTTAAGCACTTAAGCATGCCAGGTAATGCGAAGAGGTAACTAAGGCATTGGAATTCAAATGCAGACAAGTGAAGACAGTATCAAGCTAATTGGGTGTGACAAGATAAAATTTTCTATTTTCCATACCTTCCCAGCCCTGTCAAGCAGCTTGAGTGCTCGTTTCACATCAGAATCCATTAATGCAGCAGAACTATCTTGCTTTTCCAGTACGATCATAGCAGATACACTTAAGATCAGTGACTTGCAAACCATAGTATTATTTTCTTCCTCTTCACCACTGATTGCTGCGCCATAGAATTCAGATGCCAACTCAAGAAATTCAGTACATATTTCATACTTCCCTTCTCTACCAGCTCTTGTCCCAGTGTTCCATGAGTTTACTGCAAACCAATTTCTTTCACGTCTCCCGACCTCCCCCTTCCCAAAGAACCGCTCAGGGCTGACCTCAACCATACGTGCTCGGGCCTGCTTTGTGAACTTGAGGACTTCACGTTCATTGCCTGGCCCCTGTGAGAGGACTGTGACCAGAGTGCGGATTACTACTACTTCTGGTGTAGGCATTGGTTTTCCTGGAAAATATAAACTTAGCAGATTGGATAGAGAAGCAATGGCAACCGTAAGGGCCTTTGAGGCTATGGATTCATGGGCCGACAAAGTGAGGAAGTCTGACGTGAAGTCATGGCAAGACATCATAGACTGCAACTGACTAATGGCACCTTTTTCGTCATTTTTCTGAAGGTAGATCTTGAACTACAAATGTCCAAAAGAAAAATGAGATAACTAACAATTGAAAGTGATAACTAGTAATGCAACAGACTCCTCGGTGGCCAAATGCTTACATAATTGGTAGTAACTTTTTTCAGTAATGCAATTCAAAATTAGCAGCTTAAGTTATTGAATGGGTGAATTTTAGGGGGCAACAATATTTCAAGAGATATACCTTGAGAAATGCACAGGCGATGTTGGGATGAAGCTGCAGAAAAGGAAAGCATCACAAGAAATGAGGATCTGTCCTGCCAATGTATGCAAACTATAATGCTATATAGCTTTTCAAAATAAGTCTTACCTGTTCAGCTTGGTTGATATATTCTTGAGCTTGATCAAGGTGGGAGAGACCTAGGTGGCATAGACACAAGACTCTGAAACATTTAGCTCTGAGAATTCGGTTCTCCACATTGTGAGGGACATAAAGCATTGATTTTTCGAACATTTCTGCTCCTGTCTCATAATCCTTCAATCTGAAATGATCGGCTCCACTGCAAATTACATATCAAAACAGGATTCTGTAGTTTAGATGGTAACTAAGAGTGTTCGTAAAAGAAGCTTTTACTACACCTATGTTCATAGGATCGCCGTTGAAGCGCTACCTAGTAGGGCATAAGTGTATAATGGTTTAAATAGTGAGAAGTATGCAGGAAACCGTCTTATCTCTGTAAGGCAAAGTTGCAACGGAAGAAGTCCTTGACGTGCATAATTGACAAACATGGTGTGTCTATACCTAATGTGTGTGGTGGCGACTGGTGACGGATATACGGAAAGAAACATACAAAACAGTATGGAATATTGAGATTGAATGTTCTGCAATGTTTCTAGCTAAAGGCATGTTGTAACAAACTAACCAATTCCACAGGACGGCGTGCATTGCTGTCCTCTCCTTTGCCGCTTCGTCTGCAGCAAAAAGGGACATCACCCTGTCGTCAGATACCAATTCAGCCACGACCTTTGCTCTCACCCGAGAACCTTCGCCTCCACTGCCAACCACCCTATGGGCCACCCTGACAGCTGCACTGGCACTAACGTGGCACCTCCCCAAGAGTCCCAGAAACAAACTTTTAGCAGTCTCGGCCCCTGCGACTCCGGAAGCTAGAAAGTAGGCCTCGACGGCGGAGACCCAAATAGTCTCAGGAATCCCTTTGTTAATGACCATACCCCTGAGCTCCTTTTCAGCATCGGCATACCTTCCCAAACCCAACCATCCCTTCATAGCCAAGACAGGTAAACAAGGGTGCTGTTCCCCGCCGCCTTCTCTCAAGACCTTAATACACTTGAGAAGGCTCTCAAACTCTTCGGCCTGCAAATGCGCCGCAGCCATGAACCTCAAGGTCTTAGACTTGACATTCTTAATAGCCAGAGTCTCATCTTGCCTCTTGGCAACCCTCAAACCCTTGTCACACAAATCCAAAGCTTCGTTCATGAGTTTCAAAGCTTCAGTAATCGAAGCGGCGGCATTGGAATTGGGATTTTCCGTGGAGAGAAAAAACTTCCCAAACAACAAATACTGATTGGCAAGTAGCCTATAACTATCTGGAGACCTAAACAGCAAGCTTTTGGAACGATTGAGTAAATTAATAGCGAGATTTCTACCTGAATCAGATAATTGCCACGAAGTCCGTGACCTGGCAATGTTGATATCCAACAGAAGCCTGTGTTCCTCCGCATCGGAGGCATCGATTTTGGTAGTGAGATCAGTGGCTCGGTCGAAACAAGTGGAGGCTCGGTCGAATTTGTTTAGATCGTGCCAGATGGAGCCGGTTTTGTAGAAGAAAGAGGCGGCTTTGAAAGCGGGAGAAGGAATACCAGGAACATCTCCGGCTAAAAGGAGGAGATCGGCTGAGATCTGACGGAGATGAGCTTGTTCTTCGTCGATGTTTGTAGTAGTAGTAGTAGTAGTAGGTCCGGAATTGGATAGATCTACACAGGCGTTCCAGAGACGGTAACTGAGTTTCCAGATTTGAAGTTTAGAGGATTTGGATAAAGTAGCAGTAGTCAATCGAGAGAGAGCGGAGCGGAGATTGTGAAGAAGAATATGGCCACGTTCGGCTTCTTTGATTGACGATTCGATCTCTTCTAGTATTAATAACTCCGATTCCATTCCGACCGACACCTCTGATATTTTCATTTCTTTCGTTTTGGCGGGAAATCATAAAATGAGGGAGAGATGACCCATATATCTTATAGAGAATACACTCTCACGCTTCCACGTACACGTTTTTTAGTGGCCCCCAATTGTTTCGTTTCCAACCAAAATTCAATTATGCAAAAATAACCGCCTGAATCTATAATACAAAACAGCTTTGGTCCTGATTTTCTCCAGATCCGTGCTAATGCTTGAAGAGTCTTATTTAGTATTTACCTAATGCTTAAAGAGTCATATTCATCTGGATCTCTACTAATGCTTGAAGAGTCATATTTACCTAATACTTTAAAATAGACAAAAACCTCTAAAACCTGACTAAATCTTCAAAACCATTTTTCTTTGCGCCCAAAAAAACATAAAGTAAAATCATCAAGCCAAAAGCTGTTAATAGACCGGATTTTTTCCAATTTTATTTCTAAAATCTGTGTTTGTTATTTTTGGCAAAATATATACAAGATAACTTACCATTGTTTTCTCCTTAAAGTAAACACAAGCTTGGCCAAAAGCTGCTAATTGTTTTTCCAATTTTTTCCCCAAAATCTGCAGTTGTTATTTTTGGCAAAATATATACATATATACTGGATAACTTACCATTGTTTTCTCTTTAAAGTAAACACAAGGTTGGCAAAGTACCTCCAGACTCAACACTCAAATACTAATGGATAAATGGATGAATCTATAGATAATAGATATATACAAATGGTTTCAATCTTGTGAACATTGGCGAGTAGTTTTGTTGAATCCCTGCTCCTATGGGTTTGTTTCACAGTTTTATGAACGGAGAATTTCCAATATTGAGGTTGGATCTATCACTCCATGAGCAACGCATATCAGCTGATCCTATGTTAATTTTGGAGGGATCAAGTAAGGGCACAAGGCACCATTGTTAGTGTTATTTCCTTCAAATCACTTCTCACACATCACGTTTGGAACCTATACCCACCCACCCCAAAAAAATAAAACTACACATTGAAAATATAATGATATAATGTGGTGACTTTACTGCCAGTCCATGTACTTCGATTTAAGAATGGACTAGCATATAGTGTTAAGACGAAGAAAAAGGTCAAATTTATCATTGGCCATTTATCAAAACTACACAACAATCATTTACAAGTGCTAAAATGATTTAATGCTCAAAGGACCAGAGAGCATAAAAAACAACACTACTAATCTAACATTCTTGATAGCTTTAAGAAGAACAACACCTTCGTCTTCTAGAAACATAATATGCTTCGTGATCTCTCTGTAAAACCACAGTCTTACCATTCATCATCCACGTTACGTTATGTTTTTATGTTATATATTTCAATCTATGCTTGAAGAGTCCTATTTACCTGGATCTCTGCTAATACTTGAAGAGTCATATTTACCTAATGTTCGAAGAGTATTATTTACCTAATACTCTAAAATAGACAAAAACCTCCAAAACTTGACTAAACCTTCAAAACCCTTTTATTCTCGCCAAAAAAAACTTATACGAAAATCATCAAGCCAAAACCACGGTACGAATCTATAATACAAAACAACGCAATTTTAAGCAAGCTATAAGGGTTTAAGTAGTGGTCATGATTTCACCGGGATATGTGCTAATGCTTGAAGAGTCTATTTGAAGAGTCATATTTAACTAATACTCTAAAATAGACAAAAACCTCCAAAACCTATTTATTTAATACTAAAGTGTCTGCTTGAAGAGTCCTATTTACCTAATACTCTAAAATAGACAAAAACCTCCCAAACATACTAAACATCCAAAATCCCGACTAAAAACCTCCAAAACTCCTTTTCTTCACGCAAACAGGTGTAGTTATTTCACATATTAAATTATATAATTGTTTCATTGTTTAAATACCCCTATAACTTCTCCTACCATTTGAGGAACTTGTATAAATTGAATGTGGATTACACAAATAATGAATAGTTAAAGTTGTCTACGTACACTCCGCTTCTGGATGAACAAATTGTTCTCAATACATATACTCGGCTAAGATGATTTTCTAAGGCATTTTCAGTTAAGGGTATCACAATGACACTAACAAATTCAATTTAAATGTAAAAGAAAAAAAAAATTGTAATTCTACTGTAAAAGTTAAATTTACGTGTATTCATTTAATTATGACTCGAGTGGCGTAGCCACGGGTTAAATTATAATATAATACAAAACAATTAAGTTTTTAAGCAGAGTTATAAGGGATTAAGTGGTGGTCCTGATTTTTTCGGGATTTGTGCTAAAAAATTACTTTGAGAGTCCTATTTAGTATATACTACTAAAAACAGGTTAAACCAAAGCAAACTCTTCCTACCCAAAACAAATAGCTAAACCCAACAAAAAAGGCTTAAAAATTCGACTACTTACAAAGAAATTTGATTAAATACTTTGAGAGTCATATTTAGTATATACTACTAAAATTAGGTTAAACCAAAACAGTCATTTCGAATTGAAACTCTTCCTACCCAAAAAAAAAGTTAAACCCAACAAAAAAAGTTTTTACGAGTAAACATTTTATTTAAAAATAAAAACCAACAAAAATGTTTTTACGAGTAAACATTTTATTTTCTTCTCTAAAAATTTGATTACTTGCAATGAAATTTGATTCGATCGGTTTCTTGTAAAAAAAAAAAAACTTCTTTTTCAGGTGCGCTATGTTTTTTTTTTCTTTAGTTTGTTTGGAATTTTTTTTATCTTTTTTGATAGGCTAGTGTGTTTATATACTAGGATAGGACTATAATCATATTTTCATTATGCTCGCATAAGAGCATCCTCATCCATTCTAATTTTAGAAGTTTGCCCCAATGGTCGTGTCAAATGCTAAAAAACAATTTTACGCTATTTAACATTTTTGTGGCTAAATTTGACCAAAAAAATTATCAATGACTCTATTTTAGTTTTAGAAACCATGTGGCAAATATGATGGTGCACGTTCACCTTTTATGGTTGTTGAAATATATCATAGTTTTATGGTATATGTTCTATTTACCACACTTTTTATATCGTAGTTCCTGAAAAACCTGATTATAGAGTCTATCTCCCCTGTTGATCCCATATGTGCTATATGGAAGTCGAATTCATATGGAACCTATAAAACCTTAATGGGAGAATTACAATAGTGACTTATGAACCTTCTTGCTTATTCGTAGACGAATGCGTACGCCGCGTATTTAGCACTCTGCGTTAGTTTCATCGGTGTCTGACAACCATCAAAAACTATAACTGGTTCAATACCAGCCTTGATCACCTCTTTAAGCCTAGGCGCTATTTGTTCTTCAATGGTTTGCTTTCTAGGGTTCTTGGTAGCTGGTGGTATCTTTGTTTTGCTGGTGGTATATTTGTTTTTTGTTTGAACAAGATGAATCTATGCGTTTCCATCTATACCAACCCTCATTCCCCTAAATTTGTTAAGATTTGTTCAAACATTTCTTTTCTATCTTAGTGTGACCTCTTCTTGTCCAGAAACGAATAGAAGGGCAAAAGTTTATATTATGAAATTTTAAAAGTCGTTATACCCACAATATGTCCACTAGGGGCAGAAGTTTCTATTATGGAACTTTAAAGTCGTTATACCCACAATATGAATGCATACAATTCAAAAACAATAACATTACGATTTTACCCCTAAAAATCCAAAAATCTAAAATACTTTAGTGATTGCGCCCCTCAACTACAGTCCTGCAAAAGTGAAATATTATTTTTATGTATCTCTCAATCACTTCTCCACTTTTTATGCCATTTTAGCCCATGTGCTTTCGGGTTATTACCTAATCTAAAATACTTTAGTGATCGCGCCACTTTTTATGCCATTTTTGCCCCTGTGCCTTATGGTTAATACATAATATAATTTAACTCTATTTATATACTCTTTTACTATTTTGTCAATTTTTGTGGTACATGTTTTTGTTTTTACTATTTTACCCCAAGTGTTTAATTTAGTAAAATACTTTAGTGATCGCCCCCTTTAGCTACAGTCCCACAACAATGAAATATTGTTTTTATGTATCTCTCAATAATTTCTTCACTTTTTATGTCATTTTTGCCCCTATGCCTTATAGTTATTACCTAATATAATTTAACTTTATTTATATACTCTTTTACTACTTCGTCAGTTTTTGTGGTACATGCTTTTGTTTTTACTATTTTACCCTAAGTGTTTAGTAAAATACTTTAGTAATCGAGCGCCCCTCAGCTATAGTCCCGCAACAGTGAAATATTATTTTTTATGTATCTCTCAATCATTTATCCATTTTTTATGCCATTTTTGCCCCTGTGCCTTATGGTTATTACCTAATAATTTTACCCTATTTATATGCTCTTTCACTACTTCGTCAGTTTTTGTGGTACATGCTTTTGTTTTTCCTATTTTACCCCAAAGTATTTAGTAAAATACTTTAGTGATCGCTCCCTCAGCTACAGTTCCACAATAGTGAAATATTGTTTTTTATGTATCTCTCAATCACTTATTCACTTTTTATGTTATTTTTTCTCATGTGTCTTATGGTTACTACCTAATAATTTAACCTATTTATATACTCTTTTACTACTTCATCAATTTTTGTGGTACATGTTTTTGTTTTTACTATTTTACCCCGAGTGTTTAGTAAAATACTTTAGTAATCGCGCCCATCAGCTACACTCCCGCAACAGTGAAATATTGTTTTTTATGTATCTCTCAATCACTTCTACACTTTTTAATAATGAAAAAAAAATGGTGAAAAATGGTTGCTCCACTAATAACTAAGTTGTAAGTTTGATAATGTTCATTACTAACAGAAGGACAAAACTCAATTATGAAGTTATAGATAGACAAAAAGAACAACCCTCAATGTATTTATATACTATGATAGGACTGTAATTCTATTTTCATTATGCTCACATAAGAGCATTCTCATCCATTCTAATTTTAGAAGTTTGCCCCGGCCCAATGGTGGTGTCAAATGCTAAAAAAAAATTACGTTATTTATGTGGCTAAATTTGGGTTTTTTTTTTTTTATCGATGACTCAATTTTAGTTTAGGAACCATGCGGCAAATATGATTGATGATGCACATTTACCTTTAATGGTGTAAATATATATATATATATATATATATATATATATATATATATATATATATATATATATATATATATATATATTGTTAAAAAATATGACTGCTGGGGTTTTTTTTTTCCAATAAACCACCATTGTATTCATGAACTGATCCAAATATTACAAATAGTTATCAAGCCAAAAGAAAATACATTAGTCAAAACATAACTAAGGAACAATAAACTCGTGTAGACAAACCCCAACAACATCTCCCTCTATAGTTTATCTTTTCTATTTTCATCTTCTTCCTCTCACTCTTTTTGTTCTCCGTCCTTCTCCCTCCTTCATCTTCCTCGTCCTCTCATCTCTTACCTTTCTACATTCGGGTTAAGATTAAGAATGGAGAAAAAGGGGGGAAAAAAACACACACACACACTGGAAGTCTAGGTCCCTCTCTCGGTTTCTCTCTTGAAATTGGCGAGGGTTGCTATTTAGAAGTGGGAGAAGATAGAAGTGACCATGTTGTTGTCGACGACGAAGTGAAGTGCGAGAATTCAAATTCACTTGTAGGAGTTGGTTTTGCTTCTCAATTTAAGGTGAGTAGTCTATACATTTTCATGGATTAACAATTGACTTAGTTTATTTGGATCTATGAGACGAATATATATTAAGTTGTTTGAAGTCACACTTGTTATACTGTTGTCTAAGGTTTTTTTTTAGATATGAGTTTGTGGGTAAACTTAGATTTTCAATGGTAACCCGTGTGAAAGTCAATGCATTGCTTGAACTATTTATATGCACGATTTTTATTTGTTTTGAAGTATCTTGAATAATACATATATCACAACTATAAATTTTATGTTATTGACGTTAAGATACTTTGGTTTTCATGGGTGTTTATATGGTAGAGCATTGGCAATACTTTATTTGCTTGACATGTTTTATGTTAGAACTTTTGGATTTTGGGAAAAGTTGTTTATAGCTATGGATTAAAAAGCTTCAGATTACAGATTTAACTAAATGATATTGTTTGGATTGTTAAGTATGGTATAGCTAGTGGCGCCAAGGTTCTCTATTGATATATGATGTCTTCGTGGAAATATATTTATGGAAGTGGAGATTGATTGAATTGAAGTATATGTCAGAGTTTGGATTGCTATGATAGTAATTCTACTTTAAAGTTGATCTAAAAAAAAAAAAGGAAATATATAAGAAAAAAAGACACGTTGGTACCACGGGTCTGCTTAATATCGCCTTGTTTAGTTATTTGTTTTTGCTCAAAAATATATATCGTCCGAAATAAATATATTTAATTTGGAAAGTAACATATATTGCGTCATCATCTAGCAAGTGAAAAGGAGCGTGGTAACAAAATATTTATAGACATAGACAAGGCACGCACGCGGGCTTGGATCTTCTTCTTCTTCTTCTTCTTCTTACTATTATTATTTTTGTTTCTTACATATCTCGACTCAATCCCATTCTGATCTACCTTTATTATATTATTATTGATTGAAACCCTAGATCAATTGAATCACAAACAAAAATAAAAAATAAAAAAAACCGTTTCGATAGACAGATCTCCCTTCCTACAGTATCAGTATCAATAATAAATACGCGAATAGATGGCGTGCATAAAGGGCGTAAATAGATCGGCGTCTGTGGCGTTCTCGCCGGACTCCCCTTATCTTGCGGCGGGGACGATGGCTGGGGCGGTGGATCTGTCCTTCAGCTCTTCCGCCAATCTAGAAATCTTCAAGCTTGATTTCCAGTCCGACGATCAGGAGCTTACCGTCGCTGGTGATGCCCCAAGCACCGAGAGATTCAACCGTCTCTCCTGGGGCAAGGCTGGATCTGGGACCACTGAAGAATTCTCCCTCGGTCTCATTGCTGGTGGTCTCGTCGATGGCAGCATCAACATCTGGAATCCCCTCTCTCTCATTCGGTACTCTATCTCTCAATGCCTTTATTATTATGATTTTTATATTACCATTTTTCCTGTTTTAATTTAGGGTTTCTTCAATAACAACTACAAAATTCATTCATTTCTTAATAACAATTAATCAATTAATAAACGTTTATCCTTGCAGTTCACAGGACGTTGAACGTTCTCTTGTTGGACGTTTTCCAAAGCACACAGGCCCTGTAAGTTTTCCATACACCATCCTCTCTTGATTTCCTCACGATTTTACTTACCTCCTTTCCTCCGGGCTAAAGGTACGTGGTCTCGAATTCAATACCAATTCGCCAAACCTTCTTGCATCTGGTGCTGTTGAAGGGGAAATCTGCATTTGGGACCTGGCAAACCCAGCAGAACCTACTCATTTCCCACCACTCAAGGTAACAAAACACCATTATTTCTCAATTGATGCATGCACTGTAAGATTGACAATAATTTCATCTTTGTCTGATTTTTACCGTCTGAAGCTCAACTTATTTGACTCTTTTGTACGTAATGGAGTATCTAGTTAGTTATATATTAATGGCAGTGAGCTTTACCAGAGTGGCTTAGAGGGTCTCGTATAATTTTTCCGTATTTCCTTACGTCTTAAACCTAGGTAGATCTTCTAATCCCGACAAACGAACTTTCAGAGCTACACTGCTTATTGGATCTAAATGTACAAAACGCCAAATTCTATCTATTATAGAATTCAAGGAGAACCAATTTAAAGCAAATTTGTAAAGAAAATGAGAATGAAATAAACAAGTAGTGAAGGAACCCCGAGAATGACTCTTCAGCAGTCCTTTTTATTCCTTTTCACCCAAAACTTTGCTGTATATACCTTTTAAGTCCCCTCTGTCACTGACTTGCAAAGAGGAGAGTTCTGTTACTGTTCACCACACCCAGAACTTGTTTGTTCGTATACCTATTAAGTCGCACCCCATTCGTTGAGACTACAAGAATGACAAATTTTCCGTATCATTCAGAAATATGGACTTTCAAATTGAATGTCATTCAAGTAAAATATGGGAAAATTTTCAGCTAGGCTCGGCATTTTTGTTTGTCTTTTTTATGTTTTTGTTTTTGGGGTGCTTTTGGGAAATCTGTTTAGGCAACTAGAGTGCTTCAGGGAAACTGTAATCACCCTATCACTGTATGCTATTGTTACACACAGTGCGTTTTAACTATTATTAGTTGTTCAAAGGTTTACCACTTCAGCAGGTCAGCGAACTTAGCTTATGAACGTGCTACTTCTAGTAAATTTTAATGGAATCAGTATCTTCAAGTTGAACATGCTGTTGTTCCAACTGAGTTCTGACCTCCTTTTCGAAATGATTACTGTCGAGATGAAACGCTTGCGATTTGACAGTGAAATATTGTGCAGAGTGTTGGATCTGGTGCGCAAGGAGAGGTTTCATTTTTGTCATGGAATCATAAGGTCCACCATATATTAGCATCCACTTCTAATAATGGCACAACAGGTGAGGAAGGGAAGACATTATCTTTTCTGTATATTGATAATTGTGTGTCAGTTTAGTTTCAATGCATATTATTTATTTTTGAATATGGCTATACCGTTGGTATTTCAGTTGTTTGGGACTTAAAGCGGCAAAAGCCAGTGATCAGGCAAGATACAAACTTGTGACTGGAAAATATCTTTGGCAAATTTTCATCTTATGTTCCATTGCATGATTGGTTGTGATCTTTGTGTCATTAACAGCTTTGCGGATTCAAATCGAAGACGGTGCTCAGTTTTGCAGTGGAATCCAGATGTTGCCACACAACTCATTGTTGCATCCGATGACGATAGCTCACCTTCTCTTAGAGTACGCTTCTCTTGACATATCTTATATATGACCTGGTTTTCAAGATTCTGTGTACTTAGCTTGGTATGTTTCTCTGATCTTACCCACAGCTTTGGGATGTGAGGAATACAATATCACCAGTTAAGGAGTTTGTGGGCCACACGAAAGGTATGAGACATCACTGTTTCATTTTTATTATTTATTTTTTCCAATTAATTTAATTCCAGTGGCCTACTGGTCAGGACTTGGGAGGTTAGGCCCAAGGTCTAGGGTTCAATTCCCGCCTTTACTGCGGAAAAGAGAATTTAAGGGATTAGGAATAAAGTTATACTATAAAAAAATAAGTCTTGAAAATATTGTTGTCATATTGATATGCGAGTTAACCTTGGATGGCTATATATGTATACAAAATTTATCTTGTTTTCTTTCTCTCTTTCTTCATTTATATTTTTAAGTCAGTTAAGTTTTTATTATGTGTGTTTTCCTTGCCTGGTAAACTTGGGTGCTTTGTTTTAATCGAAACCTGGAATAGCTATTTCTGTGGCAGTGTCGAGTTCTCTTCATATAATTGGATGTGTTTGTTTTCAAATAAAAACATCTTGATCATATTTATCCAATTATTTTCTACACCAGGTGTAATCGCAATGTCATGGTGTCCGATCGACAGCTCTTTCTTGCTAACCTGTGCCAAAGACAATAGGACTATTTGCTGGGATACAATCTCGGGAGAGGTAGGAATGTTTTGACTGGCGTTCATATTTAGTGCTACATTTTTTTTCGCTCTTTGTTATTCAACCATGAGCCATTTGTGCTCCTAGACCCTTGTTAACATTATTGTCCGCACTTTGCTATAGTTTTCTGATGTCAGCAATATTGGTTTTATATTAAATTTGGTGCAGATAGTATGTGAATTACCTCCTGGAACCAACTGGAATTTTGATATTCACTGGTATCCAAAGATCCCAGGGTTGATATCAGCGTCCTCTTTTGATGGGAAAATTGGCATTTATAATGTTGAGGTATGGACATTCTACAATGCATGTACAACCAGTTTTTGGAGACATTGTTTGACAAGACTTCTGCCGAGTTTTATACTTTCATTTGCACATTGCCGAAGAAAAATATCTGGATTGTGAGAATTAGACAATTTGTATGCTTTGTCATGTATACTGGTTAAAATCTATTTCTGGAAATACACGGGCTTGAATTTACTTGCTGCATGCTTTCTTAATTTGCTGGTTTGTTCTGCGTTGTGTGATGTTTTGTTTAGAAGGCAGTGATGGGTTAAGGCTCTTCTTCGTAAATCTTGTATTTATTCATTTTTGGTGATATGGGCAGCATACATGTGTCTTTTTCAGTTTTTTGAGCTTAGATATACTGGCTCATACCCCTTTGTATGCTTGTGTGGTATCTATGTGTATAATAGTAGTAGTAGTACTGTAGTTGTATGATATTATAATGACTATTTGCGTCGACATCTCATTCTGTATTTGGCTTTAGGCCTCAGTGGGCTTCGACCCAATTATCATGTTCTCTTCTGAGGAAGCGCATAACACGTAGCACATATGTGAATTACAAAGAGTGAACGGAAAGTACTGTCAAATGACTGCTTGCATATATCATTATTCCATTGTCAGTCCACAATTGCTTGAAAATTTTCACCATTTCATGTTAAACTTTGTTGGAATATATACAATTACTTGAGTTTATCAGCATTCTCTTTTGTGGTACCTTTTGTTTTAGTTTTTTTCATTGTTGACTTGCAGTTGCAACTATGGATCGCAAGCATTACATGGGTAACCTATGAAATAGTAATAGTAGTACTGTAGTTGTATGATATAATAATGGCTACTTGCGTCGACATCTCATTCTGTATTTGGCTTTAGCCCTCAGTGGGTTTCGACCCATTTATCATGTTCTCTTTTGAGAAAGCACATAACACGTAGCATTTATGTGAATTACAAAGAGTGAACGGAAAGTACCGTCAAATGACTGCTTGTATATATTATTATTCCATTGTCAGACCACGATTGCTTGAAAATTTTCACCATTTCGTGTTAAACTTTGTTGGAATATATATACAATTACTTAAAGTTTATAAGCATTCTCTTTTGGGATACCTTTTGTTTTAGGTTTTTTCACTGTTGACTTACAAGTTGCAACTATCGATTGCAAGCATTGCATGGGTGACCTATAAATAAAAGAAAAATAGCATGCGCTTGGCATGTGGGGCTGTTTGGCTTGTTTTGGTTCTGGCGTGGTCAGAATAGAGATTGATTAGACTAATATTAAAGTTTATTGGTCTTATAAGATATTGTGTCCTTTTGTGTAACGCTCAAAGATAATATATTTCATGTTTGACAAGTCAGTAACCTGATTTTCTGTTCTCGCTGCAGGCCTGCAGCAGATCCACTGCTGGAGAGGCTGACTTTGGGGGAGGTAATTACTCTTTATCGTTTTATAAATTGAACTTTGCTGTGCCAACTCAGCTTATATTGCACCTAAGTGTTTTTGGTTTGTGTGGGTCACTGTTGTCTGGACTGCAAGTTTTTTTGTATCAGTGGTGATGATATATGGTGATTGTTTTTAGCATGTGGTGGTGCACTATTAGCAATTCAGCATGCATCCAAATTTTAGTCGTACATGGGTTTTAAACAATTACAGTAAGAAATTAAAAGACAACTAGAATTTGAAACTGAACGCATTACTCTTTAACGGAATGAACTAGGCACAAGTATACGTAATCCTCATATTTTATGCAGAAATGCTAACTGTATTACTAATTACTCCAATTACTGAATTGAATAAATGCTAGGGGAAAGAATTGTGTAATATACGAGAGATTGAAATTTCATAATATATTAAAGCTCGCACTCATTGTATTTTTCAAGTTTTATTAGACATCCACGTAATCTCCTATTAAAATGGAAATTCGTTTCCCTATTGAAAAAGGAAATTCTAGCACTTCCAAACTATTAGTTATTATAACGGGAATTCCTCCTCTATTAAAACGAGAATCACAGTTCTAAATTAATTCAACTATTAAAACGGGATCCTACTAAAACGAGTTTCCTCCTATTAAAACAGTTTTCTAAAGCTTTCAACTAAAACTAGTTTCTATCAGGAAAAAAAAAAGGTTTCAATATATACAACTAAAAGGGGTTTAATATAGCTAGTGTGTATGCACAGGCATACAAGCTAGTAAAAGTGTAAAACTAAACTACATAACTAGCCCATATTAATTTTCACACTGTAACTACTTAGCATGAGAGTTGAAATCCAGAACAGGGTTGACCAAAGGGCTTAAGAGCCGAAGCTTGGTGAATGAAGAATTTGGTCTTCTAGCAAGTTTTTGTCAAGCTATGAATGAGTAGTACCAACACCAGTCTCCTATATAATGTTTTTGAAGGACGACCCTTGTGTTTCTGCTGCTATCAGTTATAGACATTTTTTTACACTGGTTTATAAACTACCCTCTGCAGCAAATTTGAGAGCACCGAGGTGGTTGAAACGTTCAGTGGGCACGTCTTTTGGTTTTGGAGGCAAGCTTGTTTCGTTTCACCCTAGTCAATCAGTTGGGGGTGTCCCAAATGGAAACTCTGAGGTATCCTACTGGTCATTTTGCTGCTTCAATCTATTTCTCTATATATATATGTAATGACCAAATTCCCCCACTTCTTTTCCAGGTTTTTGTGCACGATTTAGTTACTGAACTCAATTTGGTGAGTCGCTCCTCTGAATTTGAAGCTGCAATACAAAATGGAGAAAAATCGGCGCTGAAGATTTTGTGTGATAGGAAATCTGAAGAGTCCAAGTATGTCACTCTCATATAAATGAATGCTGCTAAAAGTTTTATGTCAAAAGAACTTATGGATTTAAATTTTTCTGCATTTACATGAGCAGATCAGAGGACGATAGAGAAACTTGGGGATTTCTAAAGATTTTGTGTGAAGATGAAGGAACAGCAAAGAAGAAGCTGCTCGCTCACCTTGGTTTTAGTGTACTTGATAATAACGTGCAAGATGAGTTGTCTCAGGAAATGAATGCTACGGGTCTTGATGAAAGGATAGATAAAACAGAAATTACTGGAAATGAAGAAGCTAGTACATTCCCTATTGATAATGGCGAAGATTTCTTCAACAATCTGCAAAGCCCCAAAGCTGATCCATCTCTTTCTCATCATGGTGATAATTTTGTTCTGGAAGGTGGTGCTGTGTCTAGTGAGGAACAAATGCAACAAGAATTGGAAGGACAGGGAGAGAGCAACACCTCATCAATTGATGAGAGCATCCAGCATGCTTTAGTTGTTGGAGACTACAAAGGAGCAGTCTCTCAGTGTATATCTGCTAATAGAATGGCCGATGCTCTAGTTATTGCTAATGTGGGCGGTACTTCCTTGTGGGAGAGCACACGTGATCAGTTCCTTAAAAAGAGTCATTTGTCGTACTTAAAGGTATCCCTATCTAATTGGAAACAGAAAGGCAGTTTACGTGTTTATAGACCAATCTTTACCTCCCTTGAATAGACTTCTATCTTTTCTAATTTTGTTTGAATACTAACAGACTGTTTAAATATGCATTTTCAGGTTGTATCTGCAATGGTGAACAATGATCTTACAAGCCTTGTAAATACAAGGCCTCTGCATTCATGGAAAGAAACACTTGCCCTTCTGTGCACTGTAAGTTACTTAAGTCTACACTCAACAGGACATTTTTTTAATCAGGGTGGTGCTTTGAGTCTTTGACATATTGGGCTACTTCATAAACTGAAGAAGTTTGTGTAAACAAACCACTTATTTTAATACTGCATGTTGGTGAAACCTTGTTGGGCACTAACTCATTTTTACATGGATTAGCCCATATTTTGATTTTCGCAATCATTTCCTTTGTTTAACTCTACATATTCTTACTCCCCAATTAATAAGAGAAAATCGGTGGTTGATTCCCATTCAACTGAGTTGGTGGTGTCATTTTCAGATTCAAATGAGGTGACATTCTCACTCTATTAACAGAGATGCATCTGTCTGTTAGTTCAGACTGGTTATCATGTTGAACCATTGCCACATTATACAATTATACGGAGGTCACACACTTACACGGTTTATTACTTCATTATATTGAACCTTTCATAATTTATTGCATGTTTTTATACTGAAACAGTATGCAGAGAGAAAAGATTGGACTTTGCTCTGTGGTAGTCTTGCTTCAAGACTCGTGGCAGTAGGTAACACACTAGCTGCTACTCTCTGCTATATATGTGCTGGAAATATTGACAAAACAGTGGAAATTTGGTCACGTAATCTGAAGCCTGAGCATGATGGAAGAACCTATGTTGATCTTCTTCAGGTGGGTTTTATTTGTAATGAAGTCCTGGAAGGCTTACCGTTCTAGTTCAAATTGAAACCACTCATCTATTTCTGCAGGATCTAATGGAGAAGACGATTGTCTTTGCTAAGGCAACTGAACAGAAACGATTTAGTGCTTCTTTGTCCAAGCTCGTTGAGAACTACACTGAACTGCTTGCAAGTCAAGGGCTTCTGACAACAGCAATGGAATACTTGAAACTGCTGGAGTCCAATGAATCTTCTCATGAATTGGCTATTTTACGAGATCGCATAGCACTCTCTTCTCAAGGTGGTAACTACTCTGTGTTTACTATTTAATGGTAGTTGCGCTAGTATTTTGGTGCCTGGAATTGAATCCTCAAATCTGTGGAGATAATTATTGAAATCAAGTAGCTTTGTTTAGATCCGAGGTTGATTGTGTTAAAAGAATATATAGGTTTGATTCTGTTAGTACAAAGTATATAAATTGGATTATTAATTACTTAAGAATGGGAAACTGGAACTAGCTAAAAACGTAGAACCTAATTTGTTTTAGAGGAACATCATTTTATAGTTTCTGGAAGAACGATGAAAAGACAAAACTGGAACCAGCTAAAAACGTAGGAGAACCTAATTTGTTTCTGGAAGAGCGATGAAAAGACATTTTTATCTTATATATCCAATGAAGTAAAAGAAACATTGAGGGTAGAATTATAAAACAATCAAAATTGACCACAACTTTAGGGTGATGAATGGTCTGTAGGGATTTTGATAACAAAATCGTCGAAAATTGATCCGCCCCCCTCAAATGGCTTGGAGTCCCGTTTATGTATATAGGATACTCTTTTTGGACATTCACAACTGTTTGTCTGTTTAAGATATAAGATATTTGACTTAGAATAGACTTTATCTTGGAAATGATACAAGTCGGCATTAATTTACAACTCAATGTTGTGGATAATTGATGTTCATGCACTCTTTTTTACTCAACGTAATTGTTAGAGTGATTTGAACAAAGCGATATGAGAGTGTTTGTAGTGTCTTCATAACAAATATCTTATACCATCTACGGCCAGATGGGCTCTTATTTACTTTTAGAATATCGCTACATTAAGATTTAATTTGTAAATTGTAATCGAGACATTCATGTATCGTAAAATGGGTGTGGAGACATTCATCTTGTAATTCCAAATCCATTTGATTTATTGAAGAATTTGTGAATCTAAGTTGGAGGGGAAATAGAGAGTGAATAATTAGATTAAGTAAAACTACTTGTGAATGCCTTGTTGGTGCACGTGAATAGTTACTTGTTATGGTGTTCTTGTTGGTAATAAGGCTATAAAGTGTACTGATGGAGAGTTGGAGATAGAGAAGGTGAGCCAAAATCTTCTTTCTTGGTGGAGGAGGACTAACATTGTTCA
Source organism: Coptis chinensis (assembly GCF_015680905.1). Lineage (NCBI taxonomy): Eukaryota > Viridiplantae > Streptophyta > Magnoliopsida > Ranunculales > Ranunculaceae > Coptis > Coptis chinensis. Next base: position 53,611 of record NW_028238140.1, on the reverse strand, counting down.
CTGACGAGAAAATAGAGTTTTAATTTGAGCCATAGAAATTAGAATATCAGATCTAATCCAATGGTTGTGGTTAAAACTTAATAGAAGTATATATATGGTTCGGTTTGGGTTGTTATCGGTTAACCGGGGCATGAAATCGAGAACCGTATCAAATCCCTCGGTTTTTATTTTTAGGAACTGAAAACCGAACCGGGTCTCTCATGAACCGGAAAAAACAGCCAGTTCGGTTCGGTTTATCGGTTTTCGGTTATTAATGAACAGCCCTACTGAAGGCTGCTATTGAAGATGGGTATCAAACTTAAAACCAATTGGTGATAAGTGGAGAGGCCCCAAGACTTATATATTTTTATACACGACTTAACATATCCCATATGGCCATATGGGACTAAACATCTCAACACGCCTTCTCACGTGTGGCATTACTTGAGCCTAACACGTTATACGTGGGCAAACATACTTGGGTTACGTGGAGTGAATAACATGCCCTTTGGCCAAACACAATAGCCCGCTCTGATACCATTTTGAAAATTGGGATCCGACTTAAAACCAAGTGGTGATAAGTGGAGAGGCCCCAAAACTTATATATTTTTATACGTGGCTTAACATATCCCATGTGGGACTAAACATCTCAACATCTGCATTCATGGTCTTGAATCTTTTTGTATAACAAATACTTCTTAGGCACACTCTTTGAAGGAAGTTTATTAGGTGTCTTCTCTCTGCCTCTTCATTAGTTTTATTTATTGGGACATGGAAGAAGACAATAATTTTGAAATTTTCTTATTAATGCTAGTTAGTACGGCAGACAATTTAATTAAGTGTTAAAAGCATTTTGTTTTTGTTACTTGCAATCATGAGTTGATAATGTGGACACACCTCTTTGCAGACAAAGAAGCACCTAAGATTGAAAACAACCAGTTGGAAATGAAATCTGTATATGGTACGGATCAATCTGGCTTCGAGGCAATGGATAGATCTCAACATTATTATCAGGTGAGTTTGTGTGCGTGTTTGTGTTTTCATCATTTTGGTTTGCGGTGAATATCATTGTTTATATTCTTTGATCCCCTTTATTATTTATTCAGACACAACAGCGTCAGAACGTTCCTGGTAGTTCATATGATGATAACTATCAGCAGCAGCAAGCTCAATACACAGGTGGATATAATAATCCTGGTTCCTACCAGCCATCACCAACTTCTCAGCAGATGTTTCATCCGAACCCGAACCAAGAACCATCTCAGCATGCTCAGCAGGTTGGGTTGTTTGTTTGTTTGTTTGTTTTAATTTTTATTCTTTCATACTGTGTGTATGTAAGAACTTATTATATATCACTAGATTTACCTGAAAAGAAAAAGAAAAGTTATTTTTTACAATACACTCCCATCTAGCAACAAAATGGTGATAAAGAGTGTTTCTTGAGATCCACATTAATGCTATTCAAATAGCGAGGAAGTCCTTTTATGGCTAGAAAGACCATAGGCGCACCTTCAAAGATTGTCATAGACTCTTAGTAAGTTCTGGTAATCAGTTTGAAGTTGGGGCATAATAGTTATCAGCCAATCGGTGACAATATATTTTAGTTTTAAAACTTGGTTTCATTATATTAATGAGTGTTTCTTTTTGGTTTTTCTATCAGACGAACTTTCAAAACTTCTCTTCCCAGCCTGTAGTGGGAAAATTCAGTTTTTCAACACCTCCTCAGCTTAAGAATCTGGAACAATATCAGCAGCCAATATCTCTGGGATCTCATCTGTACCCTGTATGTATCTTCTCTATTGGCTTTAAAATTGTAGTTAGTACATAGTACACAATACACAATTCCCTATAAGTGAAACAAGGACAGCTTGGTGTTTAAGAAACTTTCATTTTTCTAATTGTAGGGAAATCCCAATGCCCCTTATCAAACTTTACAGACTGCTTCTGGTCCACTTAGTACGATGGCAACTCAAATGCCAATTTCTGGACAAAGCCTGCCTCAAGTTACAGCACCCAATGCTACGGTCGGATACAAGACTTCAGGTAATTCAGGATTTGTGCAGAGACCTGGAATGGGTCTAATGCAACCGCCTAGTCCTACTCAGCCAACTCAAGTGGGACCAGCTGTTACCCCAGCAGCTGCGCCACCTACAGTGCAGACTGTTGATACATCAAATGTACCAGGTAGATTTAAATATCATGTTTTCAAGTTCAGTTTTCTATAAGACAAATACATAATCTCTTTGCTAAGATATTTTAGAAATATATCCTGAAAATGGTAAAACCTATTTTTGGGAACGCAGTACTACCCTAATTTTAACATTCAAGGCATTGCTCCACTTTCTTGCTATCTGTCTTGTTGCTGAATGGGTAAATCAATCTCAGTTGATTTTTTTAGTCTTGTTAAACCATGGATGATTTCTTGTTTTTTTTGTTCATTTTTTTTTGTAGAATGTGCTTACTCAGTTACTATTCCTAAGAAGTTTATGACCATCTGGTTGACTCTGTTCTCCCTCTTATATACCACTAGTTAGATGCACTGGTTTGTTGAATGCATGCCATGCGTATTTGCATTAAAAACACTTTTATGAATGGATTTTTTGCGGAGCATTATGTGTAGAAGTGCTAGTTCTTATCGAGACATGTATTTACTTGGTTCAGATAATTTACATATTAGATTTGTTACATGCTGCAGCCCAGCAGAGACCTGTTGTCAGTACCCTGACCAGACTGTTCAACGAGACATCTGAAGCAGTTGGAGGTTCACATGCAAATCCAGCTAAAAAGCGAGAAATAGAAGAGAATTCAAGAAAAATTGGTGCTTTATTTGCTAAACTTAACAGTGGAGATATATCAAAAAACGCGGCTGATAAGCTTGTCCAACTTTGCCAGGCTTTGGACAGTGGGGACTTCAGTACTGCCTTACAAATCCAGGTATAGACCTTAACAATGGCACAATGCAGAACCTCCAGCTCCCCTGTGGCACTGTTGGCATGCGCCTTATTTGGTGTATTTGTAACTTTGTTTCATTGTGTCTTGAACAGGTGCTTCTCACAACAAGTGAGTGGGATGAATGCAATTTCTGGCTTTCGGCACTCAAGCGAATGATCAAAACAAGGCAAAGTGCGAGAATAAATTAGTAGGTATGAACTCCGAGTGATTATAGAAACTAATTCTAATTCTAGTAGGACACAAACTTAAAAATAACTTAGACTCCTAATTTGAAACTCTTCTAGAAACTTACTAAAATAGCTATACTTTTATTTCCTGCGCAACTATAGCGTAAGTTAGGGGTGAAACTTGGACTTTTGTTGGTCCTGGGCTAACATTTTAGATCCGTGGTCTGGGCTTGGTCTTGTAAAATCAAAGCCCGACTCGGTTTAGGGTTGGGCTCGGATTAGAATATCAAATAACTGAAAAACCCAAGCCCGTGTGCATATATGTACGTATATCTTCATTCCTTCTATTCTTCCATACGGTTTCCTTCTAGGGATTTATTCTTAACAAAAATAAGATTGAGAATATCCATTTTATAGAGAATAATGGAATCAATGAGGTTAGTTATCCTTTCAAATAATCAAATCCCTTTGATTTCATTAGAAGATTGCAATTTCTATGTTATTTACCTCCTAAAAACCCGAGAAGAAGACCAACCCGAGTTGGGCTTGGGCTGAAAATTTAAGGACCGACTAGGGCTTGGTCACGGGCTTGAGTAAAAACATTTGAAACTCGGGTTAGGCCTCAACCCGCCCGAGTTCCAGCCCTATAGTATCTTGGCTTTCTTCCGTGTGTATGGCAAAAATGCTCTTTATATATCTGAAATATTGGAAATGCAAGGTTTCGATATTGATATTCGTTTAGATATTAGTTGATTTCTTTTTTTCGTACTTTTTAAGACTTAGCCTTGATCATGAGATTTTGACCAATATTGTCTTGGTGTATCTGCGCTATAAATTGGAAATTCAAGGGTTAAATATCAGATGAAATGGATATTCGGCTTTGACTTTATTTGTTGTGTATGTGTTTACCCCTTGTTAGACCATGACCCTTATCCTTACAAGGGGAAGTGGTCCTAGGAAGCTGCAGAGTTAGGTTTTCAATCCAGCGGCAGTGCTTAGGGTGCTTGTTAGGCATTGTGTTTGCTCGTGTATGAGCAAGGCTTTTGCTTGCTTCTTGTTAGAATTGATATAAGTTGTTGTACCTCTGCCATCATCTCGGGCTTTTGGGATACCTGTCACTCACACCCTAAGCACTGAAGTTTTTTTATATCTTATTAGGCTGTTTATGGAAAGTGGAATTGGGTTTCCATGTAAAGCAACAGGAAGTTAGGGAGAAGATGCACATAGGAGATACGAAGAAAAGTGGAAGCGTAGAGAAATCTCTTTGTGTTTTAGGAGCTAAAGATGGAAATGGAAATCCTTAAGAGATAGGTGAATTCAGGTTTCATGTTTAGCTGCTAAAGACAAGGCATGATTTTATGTCTCACTCTTTTCCCACTTTTTTTGCAAGACATGCATATTTTCTTCCGAACTTTATCTTGAGTTCCATGGAAAGCAAAACACGACATTAACAACTTGTATATGTAGATATTGCTTTTATCCTAAAAGTGTTTTTGCTACACATTTTTTTTGCTTGTAAAAAAAGAAAATTAGAAGTCCGAAAATTGCTCTGTATCCCTTTTTGTGTTATTGTCTCTGACCTTGAGCTGTTTTTCTCGTCTTCCAGAAGATTCTCCCATCGTCCCTTTACAAACCATAAGGAGTTGTTGATAGAGACCACGACTGCAAGTAAGCGAGAGTGCGAGACCGAACAAGAGTGGGACATTTTTTTTTCCTTGGTTTGTTCATGATTATTTCTTTTCTGAATTTTGCCCATTACATGATTCAGATATCCCTTGTTTGTTAGTCTATTGGTTTTAAATCAGTCAGGTTATTTGAGATGTTGTGGTCCGTCTCTTCATGTAGTTGTATTCTTTTTTTAGATTTTGTTTTTTACTTTTTAGATATGGTATTTACTTGTGGTAATGAAAGTAATTCACAACACTAGAAATTATTTCAAGATATTTTGTTGTGCGTGTTTGGGTTGATATTAAAATGAGAAACATTATCTATTAAAAAAAAAAAAAAAAAAAAAAAAAAAAAAGAGAAACAAGGAAGGCAGTTTTTTTGTGGATAAAGTACAACGAAAGATCTTATTCTGCTCGGAAACAAGGAAGGCAGTTTTTTTTTTTTTTTTTTTGGGGGCTTAGGTTAGTTTAAACACAATCTGCTTACCTTTATGTAGCGGGAAAGAAGAAATTGGAAGAGGGGATTTAGTTGTTTGAACTTATGACTTCACGATTAAGGGTGTCCTGTGTTGCTGAGTGTACTAAAAAATGTCTGCAACCTAAATATAATGGTATTCTGAGTTTACTGCTAGTCTGCTATGGTGATACCTATATACCTGTTTGTACTATTAAAAATCATAGAGTTGGAGTCCTCTCTAACATGCATTCTTGAAGGATGTCCGTGGCGACTTTCTGAAAACACTGATGTCCAGTGTTTAGGAGGAAATTGAGCCTAATTACTCCTTCACAGCCTAAAATTACCTTGCAGCAAAACATAAAATAAAACGGCTCTACATCACCAGAACTTAGACCTTTTGTGGGTAAACCCGCTTAGTTGTCCAAATGGGAAACACTTGAAGCTATCTTAGATTTCCCTCATTTTACCACAGCTCTTGTAAGTTGTAACTTCACAAATTCATTAATCCAAACTTGCTAATTTAGAAATTCAAAAAATAAAGAAAATAGTCTTAATTAGATGCTCATTGTATTTATTAATGTAGGGGCAAAGACCAGAAAGGCCACTACAAGGGGAGTATCGTGAGGGAGATCCCCAACTATATTAAAGACAACTCCTAAAAACATACAAACTAGAAAACAAGAAAGAAAGATAATTATTTAAAAACTAGTAATAATAGTATCCCAGTGGAGGATTAAGTCCTGGAAGTGATGGTGCTTGTTGGAGAGGTGCATAACCAGTGCCAAACTACTATGCAGGCGCGCGTTGGAGGGGTGATCTTCTGCCGAAACACTCTGTTATTCTTGATTTTCCACAACACCCACAAAACTGCATAAGGAGTGAGTTTCCACAGTTTGGCTATGAACCCATTTCCCCTCATCTTCGGCCAACACCTAAGTCAATCCTCTAATAAATCAGCTCTTGCAAGTCTTGGGAAAGACAACCCAAAAGATTGCATCATAATGGACCAAACCTCAAGGGAATAAGAACAATGCAGAAATAGGTGAATTATAGACTCATCACCATACCACACATAGTGCAAACCGGCGAAATTTCTAAGCCCCTGGCGTATAAGAGCATCCACTACTGTGAGGGTATGTCCAAGCAAAGCAGACCAAAAGAAAAATCTTATTTTAAGTGGGATTGGCACTCTCCAAACCAACTTGATAGGGAAATTGTGCACCCTATATTCAGCACCTCTACTTTGCTCGACCAAAAACCTGTAAAAGGTTTTCATAGAGGACACGTGATTTTGTGATGCTTTTTCTATTCTAGTTGGCTCAAATTTGAAAAAGTTCTAGAGGCAGATACTGCCGTAGTTAGAGATCATTAAAAGTGGTCCTAGTCATAATTTCATTGTCCTCCTCAAAGGTGCATTATCTTAAGAATAATACATATTTTAGTTAGAGAATGTACTTCCCCACAGTTCTTTAAATGGCTGAAGCTCGGCCAAATTAGACTCAATTCCATTGGCATTGGGGATAATTAATGAAAAACAACCACAATGGATAGAGAATGAAAATTATATCTCGCTTAGCAATTTGCATGGATCTTCATCAGAAGAAAAAAACCTTGTAGATAATAATGTAACATTCTACAAAACGACCAACTGGAGTTCAAGTTTCTTGTGAGGATCTTCGAACTCATTAGGCGGTGGAATTTATTTTGCCCAGCGTCACAAACTGCTTGCTGGGTGAAATCACAACGGACAATTTCCAGAGTACCAACTGTCTTGCAAGTCTCGAATTCTCAATAGAAAACAGACGCTCCAAAATCATTTCATAACACGACTGGCAATCACTGCTCCACACTAACATTTAATTGCTAAGCAAAACAGCGGGTAACAAGTTATTTTTGCAGTGAACATATAGTTTGAGAGTGCTGATTTATATTGTTCAAGGCCGCCTCCACTAACAAGAGGGAATTCACTTTAGTACATTCCTCTAAGAGAAGTGAAGGACAGCAGAATACCACACGCTATTGACAATTAGAAATTATATACAATCCGAAATTCGACACTCCACCACGAAAAGCACAAGACTAATTACTTGTAAGCATTAACAATCGGCCTTTTATTTAGTCAACATATAGAAAACAGGACACAACTACTACTCAATTCTGACTAGAGGCAGAGCCAACTGATGACACAAGTAACATAGTTACACCATTATGCACACAATTCTTTGCCCGCTATGGTACATCCAAGTTCAAGAAAGCTAAAAACGCAGGGTTAACTTGAAGGAGTGAGTTGACCATAGAGAAAGTCAAGCACCGACTGACGCTGCCAAGGGAAGCACAGAGTGTAAGCCCTTATTATAGGTGCATTAAAGTACAAATACATGGTTAGCCTCTTACCTTATGCTCAAGACCAGTCTCATTAGAATCTACTGTCAAAGATTCCAAGCATTTTACAGCTTGCTGAAAACCCTCAACAGCCAAACCTTCATTGCCAAGACCCCTGTCGACATCAGCTACTTTGGCTAGAGATATGGCCACATCTAAAGTCTGCAACTCATAATAACTTGGTATTCAGTTTCAAGGAAAAATGTCCATACCATGACAAAATAAATTCAATATGGTCAATAGGTATAGGGTCCAAAATCAATTAAAAAATGGTCAGTAGTAGTCTTTGTTCTAATTTTTTTGGAAAAAGCTGTGAAGGATCTCTCTTTTACAAATGCGGGATTCCTAGAAACCAAAATTAACATCATTGAAGTTTGAGACACCAAAATCTCCGTTTTCTCAAGAGAGCAGAATGGTGAGGTTGTTAAATTTTGTATTAAGAGTCATAGAGTCCATACAATTTTCTTAGTGGGAACATGCAGGATAGATTGAATTCTGATGAAAGGGGTGCCCATCCCATAATTTGGGGTGCTAACACTGCCGCCCAATTGCCCATGTAAAAAGCTCATGTTCTTGGAATTTTGCAGGCCACCAGAGAACGAGGTTTAAGATCCCAGGCTAAACGGTCCATTTGTATTATTAATGATTATTTGGGTTTCAAGTTGGAATTATTTATCAATTAAAGGGAAGAAGCCCTAATAGCCTAATTATGACTAGAGACCAACTCTCTCCTCTCCACTACAGTAGTCCTACTATATCGCATTATGATTTTGCTTTTATTAATTATTTTATGTATCATTCCGGCACTAGACCCTGTTTGTGCCAACTAAAGTAAAATGGACATTTTGTGTGGAAAAGTTTCCAGCTTCAACAATTAAATCAAAAAGTGGTCCATAAGGAATGGTGACACAAAAAGTCAGAGTCAGAAGTGAGAGCAAGAGAGGAAATTAATAATATTAAAATGGATTTCCTACCTGGGAAGGAAAGTTTTTAATGGCATTACGGCGAACATCCAAAGACCTGGAATAGTAAGATCTTGCTGTTTGCAAATCTCCAGCGTGGTATTTGAGGTCGCCGATTTTATTAAGTGATACTGAAAGTGAATGCATCACCTATAACAAAGTATTCACAAGGATTAGCATCAACAAGTACCACTGCGAATTTAACATCTTACATTAGGAAGCACCGGAGCTCAAGTATGGGTCGAGTTACTATGAGACACACTAAATGACACACGTTCACATGACCACCTGAGAAGAATCAAAAGAAACTATTTTTGACAGATGATTTCCCCGCCATAAAGACAATCATCACCACAAGTCAGCCTATTCATCAAATTTTAAAATTGTGACAGTGTTGAAAAATAAAAAATTCTGTACCATGAGAATGTGAGATGATCCAAACATCTAAAGAATTTTGAAAGGGTTAATAACGCTCACATGAGCTGATTTTTTGTGAAGATGTCCATTGTGCTAGTATCATCTTTACCAAAAATGAGCCATTCACTTTTCTACAACATGTGGTAACCTCTGAGTGTGTATCATTTACTCTGTCGCTTTCCATGTGTCACAATAATCTGACCCTAATATATACAAGGGAGGATAGGCATATTCCCATATTTATACTCCCACCATACCGAAAAAAAAGATCCCGAATCAGACGGATGCGTTCAATCCACATGCATGCAGCATGCATGCCAGATTTCATATCATACAAGTTTCTCGACAGTTTCTTGGCCATGTCTGACCGTGTACCAAAAGTATCCAGGTCACACACACACACTTGACTGATGTGTTCAACACGTGCCCAATAGTATATAAGTGTGACACGGGTCTAATACGGATATGACAGCATCTTGAGACTGCTTGTTTTTCCCAAATCAAATGATAAATTCTCAACTACATAGACACTGATATAAAACATAAATGAACTAACCTCCAGATCATCTGTTGGCAATTTCGAAAGGAATTCAACACTCTGCTCAAAGTAAGTAATTGCAGAACTGGAATCTTCCATTGCCCGACTGCAAAAAAATACTATATTTAAGTTTGGTGTGTAACACCATGATCAAATCAAATCAAATACTTCAGCGTGTTACTTAAGACAAATCTGTAAGAATTTCTCTAGATTTAGATAAATGTCTATAAAGTAAATAAAATACGTATGAAAGTAAGGAGTGACAGTCAAATCAAAGCTGTAATTTTCTGATATCCTTTTTACATCAAAGAAAAAGATGACTTGAGATTGTTGGCTAAAGTTTGCGATCTAGGTATGCGTTTTTTTTGTGCACCGCCAAGATGGTATCAGAGCACGCTATTGCATTTGGCCCAAACAGCCGTTTACTCCACGCCGCTAAGTATGTTGTCCACGTGTTAGGATCAAGTAACACCACACTTAAGCCTTGAGTATTTTGAGCACAGTCCCACATGGTGTGCTTAAAGCCTTGAGTATGTATAGTATAAATATTCATGGGCCTCTCATCACCAACTGGTTTTGAGTTGGATGCTCCTAATGTTTAAGAGTCAATATGAACAAGGTAATAGTGTATGAAGGCGAGTATGGGTAATCGTGTGAACAAATTCCTCCCCATAATTATTACACACGCGTAACAACACCAAGGACGGTAGTGAAATGTTTCAAAGACATGCACAATCTAAAGGAAACCAAAGCAAATAGAAGATTAGAGACTGACCAGCAATCACCAAGCATTCCAAGTACCGCCCCTAACTGTGAGCTTAACTCCGAGGAATTGCCTAGTCTTTGTATCTGCTCCCGAATGTCCTCAGCACATAGTATAAGCCTTGATTTGGCACTCAATATATTGCAGGAACGAAAGGCCTATAAGAGATATAGACAATGGCAAAGTGGAAAAGAAGAACTCATCATAAAGATAATGAAAAAAAAAACAAATGTAAAAACATTTTTAAATATAACAATGGTACTTTTATTGGCAATCTTCATATAAACATATATGTTTGAGATGGAAAGTTGAGAAATTCAGACTCACCCTCATAGCTTGTTGAACTAAGAAAGCACCTCTATCGAAAGAGATGTCCCCATATAGAACTGTGTCAGTTTCGTTTGCCACGTCCTTTGAATTCTTATCAAGTAGAGGCCTCTTGATTCTAGCGTGGCCTTCAATGAAGCGATCCACAGTGGCTTGCAGATCTTCATCGGGCTCAACCCTCTCTATGTCAGCTCCACATAATGGACAGTCCTTAAAGCGTGATATACAGGCTCTGGTTGAGAAAAGGAAGAAGATTAAAAAGGTAGCTAGCAAAAGAATGAGATTGCAAAAGTGAAGAGGTGCGTTCTTACTTGCAAAATTTATGGGAACAAGGTACACATTTGGTAGTTTGAAAGAGAAGAGCTTTACAAATGACACAGCTGAGAGGTCCCAGCTTAAACGTGTGGGAATCATATCCAAGAGGACATTTTGGAGATAAATATTCATTGCGAGTAGCTTTAGCAAAGGGGCAAACAGAACTCATCCTGATAAAAGAAAAAACTGCATCAAGATATCCATTTCCGTCTAAAGAAAAGGAATTTAGACGACTAAGCGTAATAAGAAACGAAAAATTCAATCGATAGTATCTCTTTGCGGTAGAATAATAATAAGGAGGGACTGTTGTACAATATGACTAAATCCTGGGAATAACATCAAGTAATTCCCGACTCTGAAAGATTGAATAATAATAAAAGAAAGCAAAATTAAATTAAATTTAGGCCCTTACTCGAACGAAGGTGGCTGGAAAGGAAATATGACGACGTTCTATCAATTTCTTTTATGTTTCATCTATCTTTATTATCTCTCGCCTCTCTTTGGAAACCATAAATAAATACACTTTTTCAACACGTGTTCGTTTGTTGCCTTTAATTCCCTGTTTTTTCGTCTAAACATCATTTCTCCAGTTTTGATACTTTAATACTTGAATGTCAAGTGTTTTGGCCTTTTGGGGAACAAAATATAAAAGGTGACTACTATTTTAATAACAACACTATCTGTAATTCTGTATAACAACAACAACAACGGATTAATAATCAACAAAACTGATCCAAGTTCTTTGTGCTTTCAGTTTTGCCTCACGGGGTTTACAAACCGAAAATTGGAATATGAACTTTACTGTTTATATGTGGACAAACTGGACATATGTTAGATTCTGATATATATAAATAATTACTCCAAATGTGACTAGCAGTTCGACACATCAAGGGTCGGTTGATCCTGGTCCAGCTATCTGGCCAGGCTTTCCGTCTCCGGTTACAGATTGGTTGCGCCCCACCTTTCCCATCTGAATTCCCATACTAGAACCTTCTTTGGTGCCACTGAGGGAGGAACCAGTAGAAGCCTCTCTCAACCCCTTCTTCCTGGCTTTTTGAGCCCACCCAACTAGCCCAACTTGCACATGCTCCTCAAAAATGTCCTTCTTGAATGAACTTCCCATCTTTATAAAATCAATGAATAAAACATACAAATAAGAGAGAAGGGCCACAAAACCAGTCAGAATCTTGCTAAAAGTTCAAATTAAGATACTTGAAGGTGAAAAGAAAACCGACCTGTGTGACAATGGCATACAGTGGTAGAGTGCTGTAACTACAAAGTACCTGAATGAACACACTGAGGAAACAAAAGGAGAAACACATTATTAGTTATGATTGTTTCCTTGTTTATGCATCCAATGCGCATTATTATGCATTTATATGACACTAACAAAAATCTGGAAATCAGAATGGTACCCGATAACAAGTCTTGGGATAATATAGCGGACTTTTCCCATGATGCAGGAGTCGAAACCATATTGGACCTACATCTCAATAAAGCATCAATTTTGAGCCCACATCAACTACTTATAAGTTATAACGGAGCATAAACAGATCTCCCGCACAACCTTGGAAATTAACTCACCAATATCCAGAAAAAAAAGGCTATCTCAAAAGCATTCTGAAAGAGGATAAAATGAATCAGAAAAAGGACAATGCGGGGGCGATGGAACCAGAAGTGATCATCTGAAGGCTGGACTACCAACTCCCCTTCAATGGCTACATGTTTCTCTGCGACCTCGTGCGCAAGCTGACTAATTACATGTTCGAGCTTAGTGCCCACGGCAAGTAGAAGCTGCAAAAGTCGCGTAGATCAGTACCACAAATATTGGCAATGAATCCACCGATAACAGTTTACAGATTGGGTTTGATTCAGAACGCAATTCAAACCACGTAGGCAATCAACCTGGTAATTCCAACGTTCATTATCAAGACCTACATACATATTTTCTTTACACTTATTTAGAATGACGCATGGACCATCACCAGCTTGGCGGGAAAAGATACTTCATGGGAACATTCCTAATAACAAGAAAAATCTTTATACTATAGTTCTTTGTTGACAATAAAGACGGGATTTTATAGAAAAGTGATGCAAGAGCAGGCTGAGACTTTCCTAACTTGTGTGTCAGGCAAGTGGTTAGTCACAAAATAGATAATGGTCAAAGCATAGAACAAAATGTGGTAGTGGGACAAAATGTTGGATGCCTCTTAAACTGATATTTTGGACAATAACAGTACATATCATTTGTAAGGGGAGGTTTGGTAGCTCCAGTGTTGTGGTAAGTTCCCTAATATATTGTGATATATCCCTCTATATCACAATAAAAAACATATCGAGTTTCATGAAAGCGTTTGGAATATAAGATAAAACCTAGTGCACAAATTTGTGTAGAAAGATATTATAGAGGGATAGAGAAAAGAGAATATCTATAATTAGAGAGTGGTTGTCATAGGGTCATTATGCCCTTGCAAGGGTATGTGACTTTCCACATTGCACGTCTTTCCGAAGGCATGTGTCATATGTGGATATGGTCACATGTCTCAATTCACACATGAAGTTCGTCCAAGAAAATTGATGTCATTTCGATTTAAAAAACAGAAACCATAAACACAGAAGGGAACTACAGCATAACTTTTGTAATTAAAATCCAGAACAATTTCATGAAGTCTCAAGTTAATACTCATGAAATTCACGACACTTTCTGAGTAAAAATATTGTGTGATGGTGTGAGCAGTTTCTGTTTGGAAAGAAAAAACAAATATAACCGCAAATGAATTCTACGGGTAAACTTACAATGAAGGGAATGAATGCTATCCAAAAGTATGTATGCCAGCCTGCATGGAAAAATAAACTTAAGTAACAGTTAACTGAATTAAGCAAGGAAGAGAAAACATACACACATGTGAACAGACAATCCTCCTCAAAGTCATGATCCTGACCTTGGTCAAAAACAGGATAAGCAGGCTTCCCGCTTAACTCCAAAAGCAGAATGCACTAAAGGATTAAAAGCCTACGAAATTTATTGTCAAATAGATCTGAGGAACAGGAACACAGAACACTGTAAATTGACTTACAGGTCCTCCTGGAAATACTTTTGGGTATGTTGGAATTGAAAAGTTGACACAATCGACCTATTTCTACTCTGATGATGGCAAACAATTTGAAAATAGAAAAAGAAATAGAAAAAACAGTCGCGATATTATGCATCTAAAATGCAATTAGTACTCGTAATTAGTTTCAGATTAAACTCACCATCAACATTCAGCAACAAAAAGATGACCACAAATATCCAAAGATACCAACTGCAATAAAAGGATGCGAAGATTGATAAGAAGCTTTGCGATTAATTTTAAACCAATTGCACTTTCACTTTGCACTTTATTCAAGGGTAAGGACGCAAGGTATCATGTCCAGTTTTGCAGTTTCTTCTATTCAATTCAATCTCTACACTTTAGGGCTTGCTCCACAAATATTTAAAAAGCATAAAACATTAAAGACATTATATGTATGTAAAAGTAAGGGAGGGGAGGGCATGGGGGAGGTGACTCAAAAGACATTATAGACAAAATTGACTCCCCTGAAAGCAATTTACTGTACTTACCTTATACCAACGACTTTCTTAAAATCCGCTTCCAGGGTACGTATCATGTACTTGTGAAAATCAAACTTTGGGTTTCCCCTGCAGTGAGTCTAATACCCAATAAATTTTAAAAAAAAATCTAAGACAGCTGCTAACAGAAGGGAAATAAAAAGGATACTCAAATGGTACAACAGAATTGACAATAATAAAATTCTTACCATAATGAAACCAAGACGCAGAGTGATATAATCTGATTTTGTAACAGACCCATAAAGCTGCTTGGCAAAAGAATGCTGGGGAAAAAAATAAAAAATAAAAATAAGAGCAAGAGAGAGACAGGAAATCACCAACCAAGATCTTCAATGGAATGTTATAGCTGCACAACTTTGAAGTACACAAGACTACCCATCAGCACAATCAACAAAAGGTATGAGCCAACAGGAACATGTTATCTTTTTCTTTCTTTTTTTATAATTAGAATTTTAATTCCTACTTCCTTATTCCCTTGTCCGCGGAAAAGATTAGATACTTGGAATTAGGATTGTTGCCATAAAGAACACAATAACGTTTTTTATACTAAATACTATTTTACTTTTGAAGAGCAAAGACTTTAATGAGAACTCATGAATCAGTACTCACAGTTGAATATATGAACTATTGACAAATTCTTGAACAAATACAACATCACACTAAAATCTGAGCATACGACAAGAAAACATTATACCAGTACGGTCGACAGTAATATATTAACAGTGTGTTTAGTCTATAAGAAATAGATTAGATTTGTGCATAATTAGAGATGATCATTATAGGAAAGCAGAAGCAACGTGCTTCTGGTGTTCAAACTTCAAATTCTTGGTGCAATGTCGAGAAAATCTCATGGTATTGCTGGGAGTAGATAACAGAATAAGCTCTTCACTAACAAACTAGTCGGCACTTTGTAACATACATGTTTACAGACCAACAAAGTCACAGCTTATCTTGATAAATTTTCCAGTTCTGATAAAATCTTACTGTTAAGTAACGCACCCCAAAAGAAAAGGAAAGTTATAGACAAAAAGAGCCAAAAACTTGTGGAGGATGTGAGCATACCAACCACCCTAGAAGAGCCGAGTTTTTCCCAATACCCAGAAAGTGGTCCTGGATAAAAGCGTGCTTTTGAACAACGGTGACCTTGTTCAAAACTGCACAGTCGATACTCCCAGATTAGAGCTACAAGTACAAGACAGCAGTGTGCAGCCTTTTCAACTTACATATCAATGATTTATATTAAAAAAAATGTACCTTTCTGTGTATCGTATTTGTCCTTTGCAATCGAGTCCTCCCAATGTTTCCATTGACGTATCTTAAGCATGCCATGGATGTAAGTTACAAAAAGATTAAAGAAAGCAAAAAAGGGAAATGGCAATGGACATGGACATACTATCAAAGAAATGCATAAACTAGAAGGTGGAATATATGGCATGTACTAACCTTTGCTCCACCAAAAAGTATAGTGAGAGCGCAGAATGTTACGTGGACAATGGCAAGCACAAAGATAAAAATGTGGAGATGATGTAATGCTTCAACAGACAACAGCGGGACCTTTCCCTGAAAAAGAAAAGTAGAGAAGGAGGGAGATCCAATGGCTTACAATTTTGACATGTAAAAATAGTAGTAGTATAATTAATGAGGAGATCGAAGAGGTTAAATACCTTGGAGGCGCAATATTCAGTGCCGGATGACTCAGCGAGGAGGCGCCTTGCATTCCCAGAGAGGAAAGAAGATAATTGGGAGTGGGAGGGAGGTTTATCATGGTCGGTTTTCTCTTTCTTACAAGGAAGAAGGTGATTGGTCCAGTGTGGAGGAATGCATATTTTAGCAATCGGATTTTGAAATACGGTGAGAAGAAGAGAAATAAAACCGAGCAGCATCAACTCTGTAGAAGAAAAGGATTATTTATTTGAGGGATTTAAAAAACAATAAAAAAATGGGCAGGGCATACCTTCTTTGATTTTCTGTAAGGCTTCAAACAGAGGCTTCTGGTCCTTCTTCTTCAAATACTGCAAGCCAGTATTAATTTTAAGTTGTTATTACTTAGTTAGATTTTCTTTTGTTTACCGAACAAAAAAAACAGGACATACTTAGTTAGTTATGAATTATGATGATTATTAGTAGCTGTAAACCTGGTGGGGAGTTGAAGGAAATCATAAAGTAGTAATTACCAAGTTACCTTTCCAGCGAAATGAAGGAGCCTCTCGACGGCAAGAGAGATGAAGACGATGATGGAACAGACTAGAGCCACAATCCACGTCGGCGTGTACTCCAATGTTGTCTGCTCTTCACCACTAGCACCAGCCATTTGTTAGACGATGATGATTCCTTGTTGAGATCAGCGAATTTAAAACGTCAAACCGTGTGTGTGTATGTTTTCACATTTCAGTGTGTGTGAATGAAGAGTCAAGAGTGTGGTGTCCGCGTCTAATCCGGACGAGTTAGAAAATGTGAGTGTTTTCTCACTTTTGTGTCCTTTTTTCATCTGGAATACATATTTTCCTTTTCCGTTCGCATTTAATTATTATTATTAAATGGAATCATCAGCCTTTCTTGACAAATCAACCCCTCGAATCTTGACAGATATGTAAAAATGACTTATCGACCCGCATGACGCCGACCGATACCCACTCCACATGCCACAACAAATCAAGCATTGTATTTCCACTTTCCCTCCCTCAGATATTATAATAATACTAGTATACTGCGTGGCAGTGGGGAGTGAGCGGAGCTGTGGGAAGAAAGAGAGTTGATGAGAGATGGGTGAAAGAGAAAGAGAAAAAATGAGAGAGAAGTGAGGAGAGATAGAAACCAACCAAATTGGTTTTTGTGCGCATAGCCCCCTTCTACCAAAATCGTTCGCTCCGCTCACTCGACTATATATTTTTTTTCATTTAGTTGTTTATTTTTAGGATTATCTTGGATACACCCATAAAAACACTCTTATACTCCATAACTAACTAAAACTTTTGTTATGCTCCAATAATCGTCTCAATCCAATAATATCTCACAAATTAATTTGGAATATTTAAAAAAATAAAAATAAAAACGACTTTTTTTTTTTGTAATCTTCTTCTAGAGGCTTTGGCCTGGTTCATATATCATTTTAAATTTCAAGCAGACAGACTTGACTATAGCTTTATCATCTGCCCCGTCTCGCAATGTATAAATGCAACACGGTAGAAAAACTTTGAAACAAATGTCATATTATGACTTGGATTTATTTTTACTCTAAAATTCATATAACTTAAATGAGTTCATGATATTATTATTTAAAATTGATTAGTGAAAATAAACCCCTATATGGTGTAATTATAGTTATATTCGTTGAAGCATCAATAAGTTTTCATAAGATATAAATGACTTGTTTTGTCTTGGATACGCCTAATAAAAAAAAAAGTAATTTAGAAACATAAATGTGTCTAAAAAAATTTATTTATTTATTTTAAAGTTGGGGTACGGAAGTGTTTTTATGGGTGCGTCCAAGATCATCCTATTTTTAAATATGCTCATTTTGTTCATTATTAAATTAATTATAACTAGTAAACTAGATCTTTGCCAAAGACTATTTTGTTTCCTTTAAAAACCAAATCTCGTACCAATTGAGTAGCTCGAGTGGTCTGATTTTGTGTGCTTCTCTTCAAAACCGGGAAAAAAAAACATAATAGGTTAGAGAAAGATGAGAACTTGGCTTTGAGGAAATATAATGGGAAGGCAGGGCGAAGGCGGAAGGGGCATGTATTTTAAATATAATGGGAGAATCTGACGTTGAATACAAAATTAAGACAAAATAGCCCGTTGAAAGTGCATTGAAATTTTATTTTTACTGTGGATGTGGCTCCCACGAAAAATGGTGTTGGTGATAATGTGAAATACCCCTAATGCCCTTCCACATATTAGTATTTTGTATTTTGAAAATATAATATTACATTATACGAATTTACATATAAACCTTTGAACATTTCTTGTCCTCTTGTCACATCTATTCATACTTTGAACCTCATAAATTCTTTTTCTCTCTCTTATTCCTATCTGAATTGGATCGTTTGGATTTCACATGGGCGGCACATAGGATAAGTTGCCCCCAAAGTTGTCCTTATTTGGTGTAAGGTGCCATGGGTTGTGGAAGGCAAAAGGTGACTATAAAAACAAGACAAAATCTAAATAAATCCCGTCAGAAAGAAAAAAATATATTGAAAACACGTGAACTTTTTTATGATAAATAAACAAAGACAATGACAACGGATATGGCTGTCAATGGGTTAGGACAAGCCCGAAGTCCAATTGAATCCGAACCGATAAGATAATGACTTAGACTTTACATTTAGTTCGATAAGATTATTGGGCCAGCCTGATAATGGTCCGGCCCGAAATCCATGGTAGATTTGTGTGTTTTACCGTTAATATTAGTAATATGTTTACTAATAATGTACATATAAATTTGGAAGCAATGTTGGTTAGTGTTGTATTTGCCACACAAGAGATGAGAGTTTAATTTTTCCTACTTACAAATTTGATTGCTTTTTAGGAAAAAATAAACAATTTCCATGTATTGCTAACGGACTTAGGCCTGGCCCGAATCCGAACTTGTCCAACAGAGACGTATACAACATGGCTTGGACTTAAAAATTTATATATGTTTTGGGCCGTGGTCCAAGCCTATTGATAGCCCTAAAAATGAAACGTTAGATTCCATATGGTTGTTAAAAAAAACGAAATATAAAAAATATAAGAAATATCGACGAGAAATCATAAAAATTACGAATCTATGATCCCGTTCGGTCTTCACAGCATTGGGAAGCTCATTTTTCCCTCGAGAGGGTCGCTTGGCAGAGTAACTATGCATTCGGAACATAGTTCGGGATTTCGGAATTATCGGAATTCTAGTAAATCTAAAAACCAAAATCCAGTAAATTTCGACCCTATTACATTCGGAATTTCAAATTTGTTTGGAATTTCGATTATTTCAACACTATATTCGGAATTATGATTTTTTAGAAAACTGAAATTCCGAGCAGAATTCTGGAGTTTCGTTCGGAATCACAAACTATGATTCGGAATGCTCAAAGCTTGTGATTTTCAAAATCTATTTTGTATTTGCAGAGTTGGTCGGGTACGAGGCAAATCAGGCAATGGCAAGGTATTGGTGATTTGGTGGTTGACTAGATAGCTAATGCCGAGGCCCAGGCCCAGGCCCACTGAGAATGTTTTGTGTGGCCATTAAAATGAGAATGTTTGTAGCCCCAGATTAGAGAAGTAGAAGATGAAATTTTTTGTCGTGAATACATTTGGTACATAATTGGGTTGGTATTCTATCAAAAATTTGTACGTAGGAATGTAGGATGGGACATGGGAGTGGCTATCACGGTCCTTTGTGCCAAAGACCTTTAAGTAGAACGAAAGGCCTCTGTTTGTTTGTTTGTTACGTTGTTCCTTGTGGTGGAGTACAGTGTACTGGTGTATATTAAAACTTAAAAAGTAAAAAAAAGAAAAAGAAAAAATCGGGAATGTATATTATGTAAAATAAAACGACGTATATTCTGGCCCTCGGAATAATAGGCGGGGCAGGGCATCTTCTCAAAACTATTCCATCCTCTTCTTTTTTCAAACCTCTATAATATTATTATTATTATTATTATTTTTGAGCAAAATCAAGAGGCAATTGCTCTTGCTCTTATTCTGGTCACATGTAATTTCTCCGCCCTTGTACGAGATCACAATATTTGCATTCTGTTTCTGATCTGGATAGGTCGATAGGAAGATGGGTTTTTCCAATTGAGTCCTTTTTAAGCTCCCCTGTCTGTTGTTTCTACTTTGTAGAAGAAAGAGTAAATAATGGAAGAGGAAGTCCTTTTTGTGGCGGAAAAGGTTGGTTTCACTGAGACCAGCTCGGAAGATGAAACCTCTCGGTGTACAGCAGCAGCCATGGAAACTGACGACACTGAAATTCCAATTCTAAAAGATGATAAGGAAACTTTCATATTGGAGAAAGGCGAGGGAAGTGATGTGGTTTTCTCCAGGGAAGCAAGAATATCTGGAGGTTGTAATTGTACCGCCGAGAAGCTCAAATCGAAGCTCAGTAGACAAGATAGGATAGAGTTGGGACGTATGTTCCAGAATGCTGTGAGCTCTCATGATTGGGAACTTGGGGAGAATCTGATCCTGTTGGCAGACCCGCAGACACTTAATGATGCCTTATGCATCTCATTGGACTCCATCTGGTTCCTGGGCACACACCAAGAGTTGCATGGAATTACAACTTTGATCAAGAAGATCATTTCCAATGGTGCATATGACTTCACTAGAGCAGCTCTGAGAACATCTTTTCTTGCTTCATGCGTCTCTGCATGTCAAAGCCGGACAATGAGTTTAGCTGACACAGTTACCGTTATGGCACAAAGGTATGTTTTGCTGATCGGATTTCAAGCTTTTTTCATACTCAATATCTCATTCCCCCATTATTCAGAGTATTTTTATTTTTCCGAAAACCAACATTGTTACCTACAATTCAGCACTCCCTCTTTCCATGAGTGTCAGTGGTGGAGCTAGGAAGGGCACCGGATAAGTATTATTCTTGTTAACAACAATGAAAAATCTAAGTCTATACTTAGGTTAACAAAATAACCAAAAACCAAGTATGATTTGACTTCCAAATCAATTGCTTTCCGAGAATGCTACTATCAAAAAGACAATAAGAATCAGTTGCGCATTGCCACCGTTCCTTGCAAAATATCAACCGAATGAACCTTGGACCCTTTTAAATTTCCAAAGCTTTAGTTGCAGAGCAATTAAATCCCAAAACTTTGTAGAGTAGGTTGAATAATCATTCTAAAGTAGCAGCAAACAACAACAAACCTGAACTGGGTAGAATTAGGTTTGGAAATCCAAAATCCAAAATAAGTTTTAAACAGTTAAAAGATCAACATAATTCCTACAGAATTGTGTTTGGGGTGAAATAAATCTCAGTCATCTCATGAAATGAAGACTTGCTTTGGTTTCTTTAAGGGAATAACAACTCTCACTACTAGTTGGCCCTGAGCTAATTTTTTTTTTTCTAGCTGCTGCAACAAAACAGCTGCCAGTCTATGTTTTCAAAGGCCCAAATTGGGTTTCAAGACCCGCCGCAGTGCCCATGGAGCCAATTTCACTGAAACTAGTTCCAGGTTATTGTTTGTCGAGCCACGTGGGAAGCTCCTGAGTCCTGACAATGTAGATGCCAAATAGGATCAACCATGTTTAAACGATTTTGTTTATGAGAAGAAAATTTTCAATGGTGTTATTGATTCAACCAAAGAAATTGATTATACGTGAAGGAACAGTGAACAGGGTATTGTTTGTAATCTGAATTTGACCAAGGCTTATTAGCATGGACTTCAATATATTGACCAATCCAACAATATTTCATTGCTCTTATTGTTGTTTTTCCAGCGACCTATTCTTTGTACTTACATGTATGTACTTGCTGGAAAACCCAAATCTCTATCTGATGCGAGGACGCAATAAATTATCATGTGCACAGCACATGCATAATGCTACAGCTAGAGTTTGTCTTTTATTCTCCTTCTATTTTAAATCCTTAGTTAATTAGAATTAGACTAGCTTCTATTTTAGTTTCCCAGGTTCTATTATGATTAGGATTTGTTAACTAGTTCTCTATATAAGCAGATGTAAACCTTAAGATTTTCAGACTTGATTATTATTATTGAATTAAGAGAATTCGTTTTTATTCATTAAACCCTAGTTTTGGGTATTTTTATACATTGTGTATCTATTGTTCTTGCTTCCGCGACAAAGATACATCACTATCTTTGAAATACATGATACTAGGTCATATGAATTCTATAGATGGTGTTCATTTTTGCCCACATGATTATTGTACACCAGTGGGTTGGTAAGCTCTCATTTTCTTGCCATCAATGAACTAATCTATTTGACCATCGCTTCTTTCAGGCTGCATGAGCGCCTCCAAGAATGCAATGGGGATGAGGTTTTGAAAGCTGAAGCTGGTGCCAAGGTCCAAAAATTTACAGAATGGGCTTTGAAATGCATAAGTTTTCACTCCCGTTCCCAGGGTAACAGGGATAAAGGAAGTCACGGCTCGGCAGTTGAGATTCAGCTCCAGTTGTCTGCGTTCAAGACATTCTTGGATCTTGCTGGTAACCAGCTTACAGGGAAGGACTTCACAGAAGCCTTTGATGCAGCATGCTTCCCCCTCACTCTTTTCTCCAGTTCATTTGATCCTGGTTGGGCGTCTGGGATTTCAGCAACTACAATCCAAGGTTTACTAGGAATGTTGGTAGAAGGGGGTGCAGACAATGTCAACCAGTGCTTTCTTGAGGCCTCACGTTTTGGAAGTACAGAGCTTGTACGAATTTTATTGCAGGTAATTAATTAGTTCTAGTTGTGTTTTAGCTGTTCACCATTTGCTCACATTGTGGGCTCTGAAACTGAGTCAATCCTATATTGATGTCATGCCTGTCGGGCACTTAGACACTCTCATCTGCTCCAAAACACATGTCATTTTTTATTAACCTCTTTTGTTTCGAAGGCGTAAGGCGGGGCGGTAGGCCAGTTTCAACCTGCCTTGGCCGCCTAAGTAAAAGGTAAAAAACCTATGTTTTTACTGTAGCATATATGTGATAGTTTTTACTGTCATTTTTTGACCAGTAAAAAGGCGCATTTGACCAGTCAATATAAAAAACCTACGTTTTTACAGTAGCATATACTACATTTCTACTTCTCAAAAAATATTTTTTTGGTAGTTTGTTTACTCTTATGAATACATTCTTATAGTAATGACTAATGAGTCATATATCATAAACATTAAACACTAAAAGGTTAGAATAGACTATAGAGTAGAAGGTTGAGACATTTTATTAAACTGTGGGTTTCTTTTTTGGGCATAAGGGTTTTGGGCTTTTTTTGTAAGTTATCTGTTGGGCCTTTATTGTTTTAAGTTGCTTATAGTTTGAACCGGCTTATAAACTGCTCTGTCTTGCCAAAGGCGCCTGCCGAGGTGGTGCCAGTACTGCTGGGTAGGTCAAGGGTGGACATTGAAGCAGGGGAGGTGTTGGTGTGAAAAACCTGCCCAAGTGCTGACCAAGCGGTGCCCTTTGACAGCATAGATTAATATATATAGTCCTGTACACTTGTAGAACAATTATGGGACACCAAATAAAACAGTCATTTATATATACATGTTTTGTTTATGACATAAAAGGCATAACAAAAATGGGTTTCAAATTAGCTAGGGAATGATGGATTGCAGCTGCCTCCCTCACTCTCTCTGGGCAAACAAAAGGCATTTGGAACTTTTTTTGAAGTAGACATTTGTAACTTGTTGGTTGTGCATCCTTTTTATAATGATGAGAATACACTGGTCTTGTGAGGAAGAGGGTGATCATTATCTGAATTTCCAACAAGAGTCGGCCATTATTACCATGCGATCCCGTTGAGGGCATAATGGAAAGGGGCATTTGATTAAATTTCTGAAGAGCATAATTTTATTAGCTACAGAATATATGAAGGGAGAGGCCTTACAGTCTTCCCCATATGATGATAGAGATACCACTGTGCAAAAAGCGGATATATGATTTTATCCTCCATATAGATTTTTTTTTCTTGGAGATATTGTAAAATTTCGTTTATGATCACAAATTGGAAGAAGGTATGGCTTCTCAGTCGAGTAGAAACAACTATAGTGCTGACTTGAATTTTTTCTGTCTCCCTTACTTTGGTAATGTTGTGTTTTAGATTGCTCAAAGGAACAGCTTGGATGTTGATGTTGATCTGGCTTTGGGTTTTGCTTCCCACTACTGCAAAATTGGTACGATGGAGTGTTTAGTTGAAGAAGGCAATGCTATTGCATTCTTGGGTCCTTTAATGAGAGCTGCTGAGAGAGGATGCGTACAGGTTGTTCAATGGTTTGTAAAAAGGGGTTGCCGGGACATGGAACTGTGTCTTGCTCTCACTGCTGCTACTTCCAGCAGTCAAGTCAAGATTGCTTCCTACCTCCTCCCACATGTCCCGCAGCATGTACTTGCTGCATTGAGCATTGAGATTGTCAAAGCAGCAGGAGAACGAAGCTGTGGATCGCTTGATGGCGTTGACTTCCTCCTTCGATCTGATTTTCTAGGGGACCCAGCTGCAACTTATGCTGTTGCGGACAGCATAGTGAAGTCGGATGATGAGACGGTAGCACCCGAGCTAAGGGCTTTCCTGAAGTTGCATTGGTCGGAAGCAGCCTTCTTGGATGGCTTAGCATTTGAGCAAGATCACTATGTAAATGTAATGAGGATCCTAAGGTGGGGTGACTCAGCCATATGCTTGAGGGATCTTCCATCCCCCCTGCAAACAACCATCACATATTTGCCCCTGTACAGAGAGTGTGTGAAGGCGGGTGGGTGCTTATTATCACAGCGGCTAAGAGGGCAACTTGTGGAAGCGGCAAGAAGGCTCAGCAATGTGCCTGTTAACGAGACGAACCACCACGGAAAAGAACTCCTTGCTATTTTGGAACATCATCTTCCCCCGTTTTTAATTAAATCTTGTGATGTTGCTTAAGAGGACTTTCACCAATTGTCACTATAATTTTCTATGTGGTTAAATAATTTTCAGCTGTAAGGTGATATAGGCTAATAGGCTCTGGCGCTTTTTGTGAGAATCGTTTTTGGTAAAATCAGCCATGCTGAATTCTCTTTGCTGTATCATGTATTTGTTTGGGCTCATTTGAAGTACGTGGATTAGCCCAATGTGGTCAGAACATCTGGCATTAATGTGGATGCAGGGTACGTTGGGCTCTGACTTAGAACAGCCAGAGGTTGAATTTCGTGACAATTGGATTAGCCCACTGAAAAGGTCCAGTCTTTAGTAGTGTTAACCAACCCTGTGGGTTTGTAAGTTTGTTGTCTCTATACAGTAACTCTTTTTTCGTTTTGTTTCAACTTCGGAGGAGATGATCGAAACCCCCGCTCCAGATTCGGGCGCCGTAGTGAGGCGATATGCGCCTCCCAATCAAAGGTACTCCAACTAACTAACTAAGTTGTTCTTCTTCTGATTACTTAATTAATTAATTTGATTCCCAAATTCATGTGGATGCATGCAGAAACCGTCCCCTCAGTAGGCGCAAGTCAGGAGGAGGTAATAATAATAATAAATAAATTATTTTTAGGCTGTCCGTTTGCATTATTATTATTGTTATTTATTTTTTGAGCAGATCGAACCGGCAACCCCCCTTATTATTTTGGGCCCGGGGAAGAAAAGACAACTGCTTCTTCTGTTAAAATAGATCACCCTGAAGCTGCTACTAGCAGCAGCTTAATTACTATTCCTGGCTGTTGTCGCAGTGAAGCTGCTCAACTTCTTACTGACCGTATGTCTACTACAACCTCCTTTCTTTAATAAAACTCATTTTCCTATCTTTGTTTTTACCAATCATCTGTACTAAAACAGAACCCTCATCTTTTCTTTTAGGTTGGGTGGCTGCTGTTCACTATTATAATGACCCCTCTATTGATTTGTCTGGTAAGCTGAATCACATTCAAATTCTTAGGTTCTATGTATTATGGGAACAAAAAAGGAACAATAAACATAGATATCTTGTTTTTTGTTTTTTTGTATTTACTTACTTTCTGTTAACATCTGTTCTAAGTCTGGGGTTTCCACTAGTTGAGAATAACTTATCAAGTCATGAGTATTACCAGCACATTCCGATTTTAGTGGGGTCTCAACAATATCCAAGAAAGATTGAGTGCCAGCAAAACATCTTGGAGAGGCTATGGAGAACTCATCCTTTAACTCTTCGAGCTGTGTGTTTTGCCTCACTTGTAATTCCCTTGGGAATTTACTAGGTATTCCAATGGAGTCGAATTTTGGTCAAGACAACCAGAGGAGTCTTCATTGGTGTCGTTGCTAACTGTTACATATACGAGTCGATGCCTTGGTATATTAGTTACTTCAGAATTTAGTTGACTTCATATTAGTTATATTTTGGATTTGCACTTTTATTTCCCTTTTGGAATGCGATATTTAGTAAAAATAAAATATGCCTAGTTATGACTTCAAATATCCTAGTGATGCATTGATATCTGTAATCTGCATAAAGGAGTCAGTCCTTGAGGTAAACCCTAGAAAAGGACTTGTAGGTGTAGTCATTTCTATTTTTCATTTGTACAAAACTTCCTTATTGTATGAATTGATTACAATTTTTTTTTTTATCGATAGAAAGTTCCAATTATGTAAACAGAATGTACAACCTCAGTGGTACCTTCTTCGTAAGGCACTAAAGAAGGTCCTGCCTGAGTGCCAGGATATCACTAGCTATGTTACGATGGCATTTTCCCACCGAAAAACAATTTGTTCGTACCTCAACCCTCCTAGTCTAAAAAACACTAAATCCCACAAGTAAGACTTAGTATTACAAATCGTTGTCTCATCTTGAGTATAGTGGTTGTCGTAAATGTTTTTTGAGTATGACAGAAGCATCTTCCAAAACATCTTTCCGCTGTGAGGGAGTTGATGGCATATTGGCATCTCCATTCTTGTATGCTGTCAAATGCTCCAATGTATCTGTTGTTGCATCTAAAAATGCCCAAAAAGTAGCTCCAAACAGATTTTGCAAATTATAAGCCCGAAACAAGTTGTAAATGCTCTCCTTGCACATTCACACATGAAGCTGTGAAGCACTTTATACCATGATGTTCCTCCCTTCCTAAAGGTAATCAGTAGGATGAGTTCTACCTTGGACCAAGGCCCATGTTAGAAAAGTATTCCTTAGAGTGAGCCCCTTTGTCAGTTTGACCATCAAATCA
This sequence comes from Coptis chinensis, assembly GCF_015680905.1. Classification (NCBI taxonomy): domain Eukaryota; kingdom Viridiplantae; phylum Streptophyta; class Magnoliopsida; order Ranunculales; family Ranunculaceae; genus Coptis; species Coptis chinensis. Next base: position 26,260 of record NW_028238140.1, on the reverse strand, counting down.
GCAATGTATGCATAGTAAACTTGTTGAACCGCAATTTGGAAGTAAAACCGCCTTCTTCCCTTGGAGAGACTTAAAGACGAAATAAACTCCAACCATATTAGTAGATGTGGCTTGGTAAGAACCACCTCAGTACGTGAAGGAGCCTTTTGTATAACTTTGCTGTGCAAGTGACTAAGTGATTCCTGCCTGGTGTCATGCAAGATTTTCTATTTCAGAATGCAAGGATTTTAGAGTGACCGTCTGGCACTCAAGCTTTTATTGTGAAAGATCATAACTTAATGTGAGCGGGGCTGGTGGAGGAATGTTAGGAGAGGTTTGTGCTGTAATAAGCAATGTTGTAGTTTTGGAGGGGAAATTAAGGAGGATATACAATAACTTGAGTGTTTATGCACGTGGTCAAGTCCCCCCACTCTTAGAAATCTAGAAAATTGCTTATTGGCCCTGTTTGAATCTAATATTTGTTAGAGCCTAAAACTCTTTGCATTATTTCAGAAAGGTAGCTGTTGATATAGTTGCAATGCATCATGGTGTCACTCTTGACAGTTTAGTTTTTCCTTTTTGGTTTCAGAAAGACCAGTTATGTATTCAGGAGCTGGTGCGCCAGCGTGGGGACATTCGAGACTTTCTCATCAGGTGAGAACAGAGTGGGACCTACTCTTTTTTATAGCATGTATTTACTTTCGTAAGGCCTCAGTGAACCTTGTATTGGTTGCAGATGGACTTCTTGACAGAGCTTCGACGTGCAATGCTTAATGCAAATGCTAGTCTTGATGCCTAATACTTGACAGATGCAGATTCACAGCCGTCTCAAGGAGGTTAATGTGTTTCCAGTGTTGGTTGAAACAATCGATCTAATGGTTTAGACTTTAGAGAAACCTGATTTGTCTTTGAATTATGGAATGAATGTGTCATGCAACATGTACTAATCATATAAATTTGACCCTAACTTTAAATTAGCTTGTTACTGGTTTGTTCTCCCATGTATTTACGGAACAAGCCTAGATACACTATTCTTGTTTGGATCGCATCCTAGCAAATAGTTTTTAATTTGTTCAAATCTGGAACACATTCTAGTGAATCATCCTGGTGAATTGGTTTAACTTGCTGTGTCAAATATGATCTGTCGGCCGTACCAACTGGATGACTAGAATCATCATAGAGAGCAAGTTTTATATTGAAATCGGGTGGGCTCGTGGTTAAGCCCGTCACATGTGGTGGGCTCTTGTGGCTAAGCCCGTGGGTAAGTACAGGATCTGGCCCAAGTAACTGATGAACGAAATGGAACCGTGAAAGAGCAAAGAAGGAGTCACTTTCAGCTTGGCTCGTCCAGGATTGTAAACTTTCAGCAAGTTACTTGCAAGCTTGCTGACATGCAACAATGAAATCTTTGTTCTTTCAAAGAATAGGCGCGTCATGTACTTGATTTCAGTGTTCTTAATGAACCGAACCGATATAGGATATCACTAGCACAAATGCACAATAGCTTAGGTACCTGACTACTTGTAAGTTGAAACCAGTTCGGAGATGCAGCAATGGTTTAATAATTCTAGTTTTGACCAGTTTTAACCTTAAAGTACTGGAAATTAAGTATACCATTTGAGCAAAATGGCACCACCTTGCCATGTCTTCTGTAAAGCTAAAATGGTTTTTATGCCATTTGATCCGGTTTGCATGGTGAGACTTTCATTTACTTGTCATGTTGTGTACCACAAAAAACCTTTTGCAGCATTTTTTCATCGGAAGGTCCCACTGGTTGGCACTATCAAAATATCAAATCTCAGTGAGCAACTAGCAGAGTTAAAGCGAGATCATTGGATCAAGGACAGGGTGGGAGGGATCAAAATCCGCAGATCCAGGTAAAGCCATCGAAACCGGCCCAACCAGAAATAAGTGTTGTATGCAATATCTATCTATAATAATAAAACAAAATGGGAGGACAAAAAGTGGTAGGGATCGTCTTGGGATCTGAGTTAGATGTGCGTGGGGATTTGCGTTGAACTCTTCTCAACCTTTAATGCAAAATTAAATCAATAATCTATAATGCAAAAATTAATCAATAAAACGTTTCCATTTGGGTTAATGCAAATTTAATCATCTTTAAACGTTTTCATTTGGGTTAGTGAAAAATTAAATCAATTATCTTTAATGCAAAAATTAATCAATATAATGCAGTCTGTGGTGTGTGAGGAATGGACATCCGAAGTAATTGATTTTTTATTACTGAGTTAAACGGAGATCAAAGAAGAGATGGCGACTTTCCTTCGATTCCCGTTGAATTGGAAGTTTGGAAAAAAGTTTTACTATAAGTTTTATTTAAGTACTTTGTCTTCTTTATTTGGCAAAGTTGTAAAAAAATATCAATAACGACAACAACATTTTCTTTTATTCGTAGAGTATATACTACGAAAAAACTGAAAAAAAAATCATCATTTTCTTTTTTTTCGTGGATTATCCACTACAAAAACCAAAAAAAAAAAAAAAAAAAAAAAAAGAAAACCTATAAAAAATAAAACAAATAAAAAACTAACAAAACAAAGCTTAAGCGAACTTCTTCGCTTTCAAATACAAAGGCAGACATTACTCTGAAGCTCTTGCAAGGCTTCCACTATTGAAGTTTCGCCATCAATTCGAGAATATGCGTGTTGGCCTAACTACCTACTGAAACATTTTTCCATATGTTCTACCTAACTACAAAGCCACGATCTTCATCCAGCAAATCTGAAGTTAAAAACCCCATTTTGAAAAAATTAACTTTTCACGCACATACCACGTAAGAGTGTTGTATAATCAGATTTTACAACCTTTGAAATCCCTATGTAACTTCTGATCTTACAGCCTCTCTCTTCTCTCTCTCCTCGTTTTTTCCCCTTTTCTTTTCTCTCTTTCTCTCTCTCTTATACTCCCTAACCGCTAACCGCTTCCTGATTCCACGATCTCCACCTCTCCAGTTCATAACCGCTAACCGTCCACTACTGCCTCAAGTACCGCGGCCTATATCCTGTACTCTCACTCTCTGGTTTCTTAAGTTACCTCGGTCTTTGAGACATGTCATCCCCATGGTCATGAATTTGGTAGATACAAATGCCCCTCTCGGCCCCGAAACCGTGAAGAACTTCGTTTGGGGGTCCGAGATATTCTCAAATTTATCGATCCGCGGCCCCTACTTCTTTTGCTTAATGATATCGTGTGCTTTTCTCTCAACGCGCGTGCTATCTACCAACGGACGGACACGCATATATCTCAACGCTTGCTTTGCTCGTTCTCTCACGCAGCGTGCTTAGCATGCCGCAGCGTCATGATTACCGAGAACGACACCTCGTTCTTCGATATCCACGTGGCGCCCATCCTCTGGTCCATTTCTCTTGGCCTTTGGATATTACCCTCCGGAAAATTACTTGGTTACCCCTGATGCCTCGAATCCCGCTCAAACCCTTCATCTTTCCCATTATTCTTCCCTCTTTCATTCTCTAACCTCAGCACCTCTCTCTCTTCTTCCTCTTCCTCTGCTCTAATTGTTCCGCTCTTCTTGTTAGCATCTTCCTCCAGCGGTTCTCTTACCGGTTACTGTCTCCGTCATTTGTGCTTTCTCTTCCTTGCTTGCAGCTGCATTGAAGGTCAGGTTTGCTCTCCTTCCTCTTCCCTCTTTTCCATTCTTGGTTTTTTATTTAGTTCCGATCCATCGTTCATCTCTTTTCCCCACCCATTAGAACGTGGGATATCTTTATCTTGATCGAATTTTGGAAATCACGCTTCTTTGCCTCGCCCATCTCGAATCTCATATGCCGCCGAGTCCTCGAACTCCTCCGTCGTCCGATCGATCGATCGGAGACCCCACCCTCTAGATATAGTAACACCATCGCTTAACGGATCGGACTCTCCCACCTCCGGGGCGACAAGCCCGCCGCTATCCCTTCTACCTCGGGAGATCGTTTAAGCTTCCCCACCTTCATCCTACCCATAGACCTAACCTAGACGCTAGCAAAAAGCCGCTTATGGCATCCCAGATGATGTGCTGTTAGAGCATGTGTCGGGCATAACTCATTTTCCCCATCTTGTAGAACCGCGGCCAGGGAGCCTGGTCGTTACCATTGGGCAAATAGTAGCCGGCTTAAGGTTCCCCCTGTCTTTGCTTGACATAGAAGTATGCAATCACTTCAACATTCCGCCATGTCAAGGCATTGGCAATTTTTGGCGTGTCATGTACGCTGCCAACTTTTACAACAAAACCAACTCTCCCCAGATCAAACTCCGCGATGTCATTGCCCATTACTTCATCAAAAGAGTACCAAGTTTGGCATTGTAGGCTATCAATCCTTTTGTAGTCGTCCACGAAAAAGAAATCTTTCATTCTTCACATCACCACCTCTGATAAAGTGTGGCACCATTACCCTTTGTATGTGTCCGGGAACTTTCTGTCAGCGGACATCCCTTCTGAGGTTTCTCTAAGGCACTTACACTTTCTCAGGAGCGGTAAGTGTATCTGAGCAGTTGGTGTGTCCTTGTATTCATTCTTATCCGTCTTTGACCTTGCCGCTTAACTTTCTTTGTCGGTTGGAGGCCCGATTCTCATTCACAACTTTACAACGGTGTCTACTCCGCAATCTTTCAGAAACTCCGCGATCTGGGAAACGACCAGTGCGGCCTTCTAGGCATTGATCCTGAAAAAGCCACTCCGCTCCTTCTCGACCCAACCCTCAAAGACTTCGGCCCGTATCAAGGCCCTTTCTATCGTCTGCCTCCACCTAAAGAGAGATTGCCCAAACCTTCTCCCCCAAGACTAAGAAGAGAGGGCTACACCAAAAGATCTCTCATTCACAAGCCGAGGCCCTTAGATCCGGCTGGCGGACGGAAGAAACACTCTACCGCTGCTCGGACCAATCCACCCGGCAAAGAGGTGTCCCCGGCTCATATTCTTCCCTTTGCCGATTGGGAGGGCGATTTTGCGATCTCCGACTCCCCTCCCCCACCCGTAACATGGATGTCAACAAACTCAAATTGTGGGACACGGCGACCACGAAGATGAAGCAGAGACCTTCGGCGCCGCGTAGGGGCCACCCGCCAAGAGGTGTAGAACTGCGGAAACACCTCCCTCCTGCTGCCCCATCCGCCCCGATGGCTGCGGCCCCACGGCCGTTGGTCCCATCAGCCGTCATGGTAAGGATCCGTGCCCGTTGGGCTGAAATCTGGCATCCCGAGTTCAAGGCCAGGGATCTCCCGTCACCACTAGAGACTCCGCTTTAGACAATGCCGCGGTGGCTGCCTCTGTTCTTCTCATCCCATCTTCCACGAGATCAAGCCTACGGTGACTCGGGAACGTTTGATGCCCACCGCGCTGCCATCTACACTGGGTGGGAGAAGGTGAGTCTCATCTTGATTCTCTTGCCTTGCATCATTACTTTGTGTCACCTCTAACTCCTCTCGTGGTCGGTGAGCACGGACATAGGCTACGCCATCCGGGATTGACTAACACCTTGGACACCCCGGAGGCGGTGAAGCGAGAGATCCATGGGCAGGACGGCTGGAAGGCAAAATATGCCAAGCTGGAGAAAGAACGCGATGATTACTCGTATCGCGGCCCTCAAGGCACACAACGACAATAAGGTCACAGAAGGGGCTCTCCGTCAGCAAATAGCGGACCTTCAGGCTAAACCGACTAGTGAAGGGCAATGGAGGCCCGGCCAAGAAAGAAACCACCCTTGACCGGTCCCGGCGGTGCCTCGACCGCTTCGCGACTCTAGCGTAAAAAGAAAATCGCTAGAGAACTGAAGCGTCAGATGGCCGAGCTTACCGCTGCTGGGAGACTTCTTCCCTCGCCGCCTCCTGCCCTTGACCAAGCCGCCGATCCACTGCTACCTCCCCCCCATTTGTCGACAAGAGGCCGCGATCGCCCCGGTGGCCACCGATGAGGTAGTGAACATATCCGGAAGGCTCCCTTAAAGAGATGCCCGAGGACACCTCTACTCCCCGCACCCGCCGAGGAGCAGTGATCGGAGTTCAACCCTTTGTTTTATATCTCAATATCTTTTGTAATATACTTGTTCTTTATTTGGTGTTCTGGATATTATGCGTGCCCCGTATTTCTGGGTGTTCCCAGCGGGCTCAACCTTTGCCAATCTCGATGTATTACAGATATTTTTTGGGGAAAATGTTTTTCCAAGTTGCTCAACTATATTATGCTTAACTGTCTGTGACAATTTGTTTTTGGGGCCGCACAGTCCGCCCAAAATTTGTTTCTGGACCACCGCATCCGCGGATGGCTTCCCATCTCACTGTCTCTGGCAGCTGTGGGGCTATTTGGGGGCAACTTAGTTTGCCCCCGGTTGGTTCGGACCTCGCCGTCCGCGAAGGGCCTCGTCCCCTCCGTTATATCTCTCGGCCGCGGAGGCTCTTTGGGGCGACTCCGTTTGCCCCGGTTGGTTCGGACCACATCGGCCCACGGAAGGGCTCGTCCCCTCCGTTATCTCTCACCGGTGAGGCTCTTGGGGGGGCGGCTTCGGTTTGCCCCAGTTGTTTTGGACCTCATCGTCCACGAAGGGCTCGTCCCCCCTCGGCTGTCTCTACCGTGAGGCTGTTGGGGCAGCTTCAGTTTGCCCCCTGATTGGTTTGAGTGTTCACGGCCATTACACGCCGAATTCTTTGGTCTCGATTGCACTGATTCGATGATGACAAGATGGGCGACACATAACATCATCATACACTTAGATGAGAATCTCGTTGATTCGAGCTTGTCTTTAATTAAAATAAACTGTACAAAGCATCACTCATAAAATTTCTTCAACATTCTTATGTTCCAAGGTCTCGCGATGTCCTCCCCCTTCGTAATCTGTAACCGATAGGTCCGGCCCCCCGCCCCTTCGACCCGCGGTGTATGGCCCCGGTTGGGCCCCAACTTTCCGTCCTTCTCTTTTTCGGTGGTTGGGGTTACTTTTTCGTAACGCGGTCCCCACTGAACTGCCGTGGCTTCACCCTCTTGTCATCTTGCCTCGCAATCTCTCGTGGTACTCTTCCAACTTGATGCGCGCCATATCCCTCCTTTCCTCTGTAAGGTTCAGTCCGAGCTAAAATAACTTCATTGACTCCTCCCTCTACGGCTCACGGTTCTCGTTGTGCGCCTCCACCATCTCTACGGGAATCACCGCCTCCACTCCATAGGCCATGGCAAATGGCTTACTCTTGAGTGGAAGTTCGTGGGTGTTGTTGATGCGCCCATAGCACCCGATTCAACTCGTCGCCCCCTTTTCGATCTTCTAACTTCTTCTTCAAATTATCCATTATTGTCTTGTTAGAGGATTACGGCGACCATTCCCCCGGATTGTAAGGAGCTGAGAATCCTTGCTTCACCTTGAATGCTTGGAGGAATTCGCGTACTTTGCCCCCAGTGAATTGAGTACCGTTGTCTGCGATTATGGTATGCGGCAGCCCAAATCGGCAAATTATATTTTCCCACAGGAATTTCTTGACTTGCTCCTCCTTAACCTGCTGCAGTGCCACACCCTCAACCCATTTGGTGAAATAATTGCCGCGCCAACACCACGAACCTTCGTTTGCCATCGCGGCGGGAGCGGTCCAACGATATCGAGCGCCCACATGGCGAAAGGCCAAGGGCTGAATACCTTATGCAAAGACTCAGCAGGAGCATGTATCAGCGGTGAGAATCTTTGGCATTTCTCACACCTCTTTGCATACTCCGTTGCGTCCCGCTTCATGTGCGGCCAAAAATACCCTTGAGATAATAATCGATGTGCCGTCGTCCTACCGGCAGAATGACTCCCACAATCCCCCTCATGAATCTCACTCAAGACCTCTTCTGCCTGTTTAAGCCCAATGCATTTCAATAACGGTCCGCTGACATTGCGTCTGTATAAGTCACCATCTATCAGAGTGTATCTTTGAGACACCTGTTCCATTCTTTTTCTCTCCCGTTTGTCCTCGATCTCTGACCCCGCAAGGAAACTCTTTATGGGTTCCCTCCACCCTGTCTCATTCTCGGTGACTCCCAAAACTGTTTCACCCTCTGACGTACTTGGTTTGTTCAGCACCCTAATTTCGACGGCTCGGCCCTCAGTTCCTGGTAGCACCGCCGCAACATATGCTAACGCATCGGCGTGTCGGTTCTCACCGCGGCCCAGGTGGGCGAACTTGATCTTAGTAAACTTGTTAGCCTTTCTCTGTAATACCTCTAAATATTTTTCCATCCTGGGGCACCGGGCTGCAAACTCTCCGTTCATTTGACATATTACCAAATTGGAATCTGAATACACCGTTAATTCATTCACCCGAGATCGCCGCCATTTCCAACCCCCGCTATCACCGCCTCATACTCTGATTCATTGTTCGAAGCTGCGAACCCCAACTTCATCGATAATTCTAATCGGTTGTTCTCCGGTGTAACCAACACCACCCCGATCCCGCTTCCGGTGTCGGTCGCGGATCCATCTGCAAAGACCCTCCACCCGTTTCTCATATCCCAAGGGTCGAATGGGTCATGACTAGGATCGCCCTCTCGTTCCATAACCATTTCCTCTCCCCATGTAGGGTCCTCGGCTGGGAATTCTGCCAGGAATTCTGCCATAGCCTGTGCCTTCTCTTTGTCCCGACGGTACTCTATGTCGTATGAACTCAGCACTACCGCCCACTTCAACATTCTTCCTGACTTTTCCGCTTTCAGGGCCTGTTTGAGTGGTAAATTTGTCACCACCACTACCGAGTGAGCATCGAAGTACGGTTTTAGTTTCAAAGCTGAGAAAACCAACGCCAGAGCGAATTTCTCGATCCTGCTATATCTGGTTTCTCGTGATCTAACATGGTTTTGCTCAAAATACACCGCCTCTCTATATCCTTGTCCACCACCCTTATCAACACGGAGCTGATTGCGTACTCCGACACCCCCAAGTACAGATACAGTTTTTCTCCTTGCCCTGGTCGCGACAAGATAGGGGCTCTTCCCAAATAAACCTTTAACTCCTGGAAAGCTTTTTCACACGCCTCGGTCCATTGGAAGTCCGTTGTTTTCCGCAAGAGTAGGTACAGAGGTTTACACTTGTCCGAGGATTTTGAAATGAATCTGTTGAGAGCCGCGATTCTTCCCCGCCAACCTCGGACCTCTTTCACATCACGGGGTGATTGCATCTCTACCAAAGCCACGATCGGTCCGGATTTGCTTCTATTCCGGGTATGTGATGATGTAACCCAAGAACTTTTCCCGACGTCACCCCAAAGGTGCATTTGTCAGGGTTCAACATCAGCTTGTATGTCCGTAATATTGCAAACGTCTCCTTCAATCCCTCCAGATGTTCCTCCTCGGTCATACTCTTTTCCACCATGTCATCTATGTAGATTTCCATTCCCCTTCTGATCTTGCTCTCAAACATCTTCTCACCTATCCTCTGAAAGGTAGCCCCGGCGCGTTCTTCAAGCCGAAAAAGGCATTCGGTATATAAAAGAAAACTCCCTACTATAAACGCGGTTTTGTCTTGGTCCGACTCATACATGAACACCTGATTGTATCCCATAGATGCGTCCATGAAAGAGAAGAACTTAAACTCCGCAGTCCGATCCACCAACTCGTCTATCCGCGGCATTGGGTAACAATCTTTTGGACATTGTAAATTGACATCCGTGAAGTCGACACACATTCTTACTTTCCCATTCTTTTTTGGAACCGCGACAATGTTGGAGAGCCATTCCGTGAATTTGCATTCGCGAATAATCCCCGCCGCTTTCAACCTATGTATCTCCTCTCGTATCCCCTGCGCATACTGCGGCTTTAAGCCTCTCATTTTTTGCCGGATGGGCTTGGCCCCTTCTCTCATATGCAACTGTGACAAAGCAAATTCTGGATCCAGTCCCACCAGATCCTCCACGGACCATGCGAACAAATCGTTGTTCTCAATCAACAAGGCGGTCAACTTTGCTTTCCAACTCTCCGATAAATCGGCCCCAATAGACACGGTTTCTCCTCCTCTCAAAAGATTTACGTTCATCGTCTCCACCTCATCCATTGTCTTTCAGCCCCATCGGGCAACTCGGGACCGTTATCAGGCTGTGATTGCTACCTGCCGTGTCCGCCCTCTTTCCGCCCTTGTGCGGTGCGCGGATCAACTCTCGAACCACCACCGGTGTATTCTTTGAGCAGCGGCTTGGTCTCCTCTTATCTCATTACATTCCTCCCTTTAGTCGGGAAACGGATCACTTGATAGTAGGTGGATGGAATTGCCTTCATCTCGTGAATCCATCTCCTTCCCAAGATGGCATTGAATTGCGATGTGGAGTCCACGACCATGAAACGGGTGAACACCGTTACCGGACTGCGATTCTATTGGTAGCTCCAGCTCCCCTATGGGTTCGGTCATGCTACCGTTGAATCCAAACAGATTGGTCCGGGGAGGCTTCAATTGTTTCTTCTCAATATTCATTTCCTCCATAGCACCGCTAAACAACAAATCAACTGAGCTTCCGCAATCTATTAACACCCTCTTCACCATGTAATTACCCATCGCAATTGTTATCACCCAACAGATCCTCGTGGGGAGAGATTACCGCTTCCGGATCCTTTGGTGAGAATTCTATCCTACATCCCCTCCGTGGCCCGGCACCGGGTCGCGAATGCTCGAGACCTCATTTATCTGGCTGTAAAGCCGGACGCCCTCCTCGACTTTGTCGGTGAGCATTCCTTCCTACTATTTCCCCAATCGAAGATGACATTGATGGTTCCTAGGATCCTCGCTTACGGTTGTCTTCTTTGACCGGGTGTGCCTCCGATGATGAACTCTCTCAAAGAACCCTTTTCTATCATTCTCTACCAACCACCCGCCGCAGTTTAAACACTCATTGGTTGGTTACGTGGGTTTGGATCCGGTGGTACGCCGCGAAAAACGGCTTCTCTTCCAGTTCTCTAGGCGTGCTTTCGGACCTTCAAAAAATACTGCATCCCTTTGATTAACGGCAATATCTCCTCTAAAGTTTTGTTCAAAGGAGTTGCCGCTTATATCGCGGTATGGTTTTCTCGCGAAGTGTCTCTCCTCGCTATGTCTCGACCTCTCTCGGCTTTGTGTGTCTCTTCCTGTAAGATCCCCCCTTCACGGGCCGCAGCCTTTCCTCCGCTCTTTCTGGTCGTTTCGTCCCTACACTATGCACCGATTTCTCCGTCTTCCTAGGCTCCTTAGCGGTTCTCTGCAGATATCCTCATATCGTATGTATTTTCGACCTTTGGATCACGGCATGTAACGCCGCGGACCGATTTTGGACACGATTCATGGACTCTAGTACCTCGCTTCAACCCATCTTTGGAATGCTATTCTTTGCGGTGTGCTCATCCAAATTCTCGACCCCTCAACGTCTCCTCCTTGAACCTACACAAAAATTCCCTCGCCGTCTGGGCGGATTTCGTTTGACATTGAAGAGGTCCGCGATATCCACTACTCTACGTTTTCGATGAATGAAATGGTCCACGAATGCCCGCTCCAAATCCTCGAACTTTATATCTTTGACGCGTCAATCGGTAATACCAATCCGAAGCTCCCCTTTCGGACTAGCGGAAACATCATGCAAATGGAGTCCGTCATACTTACTCTCTTGCCACAGCCGGCATCTGCCGCCTAAAATGGTGTAAGTGGTCCGCGGGATCACCCTTCCCGTCATATCGCTTTCGAACCTCGGTTGCGTAAACCTCTTCTCTTTTACCTCGAATTCCAAACAGAATCCGCTTAGCGGGTTCGATTAAGTCCGCTACTACCTTCTTCACCACCCCTTGGCTTTTTTTCCGTCGTCCGACTTATTTCTCTATCCTTTTCAATCATCGCCTGGATCACCTCCAGCCGCGGACCCTCCCTCGGATCACCTCTCTTGTCCCCTCGGAGGCTTCCTCACTCTGTTCCCCATCTCGCTATTATTCTCCGGCTCTCTAGTCCCTCCCCTCTTTTGTGTAGTTTCCCTTTCTCTTCTAAGATCTTCATTCTCCTCCCTCAATCTCGCGCTTCTTCCCCGCAAGAGTCCAGGTTGCCTCTGCCGCGTCTTGAACTTGAACTTCCTTTGGTGTTTCTTCCAACTCCACACTCGAGCCTCTCCCTCATCGATTCCCTCTCTCACTTTTTTTGGTCTCCCTCTCCCTTTCTTAGTCATCGTTGCCATCCTATAACCCTTTCTTCTTGTCTCTAAACCGTAGGTCACTTTTCGTGGTCCCCACGTGACGGCGCTTAAATGTATAATCAGATTTTACAACCTTTGAAATCCCTATGTAACTTCGATCTTCACCTCTCTCTCTTCTCTCCTCCTCGTTTTTCCCCTTTTCTTTTTCTCTTTCGTCATGTCTCATTTTATGTGCTTTCTTTTTCTTATTCAAAGGTGGTAACTTGAGGAGGCTTTGTAGAGTTAACCAAAGATTGTTTCATTCTCGCTCGGGCCGACAATTGTTGTTTTCTTTAGCACAACAACTGTTAAGTCGCTTTTTAGTGATTGAAGAAAATTATGGACTTCAACCTAATGACAGTTGGTTCTAACGAAGTTTGTATTTAGGAGGATAGGATTTGCAGTTCGAAAAGGACTTGTGTCACAATTTTGTTGTCAGCTTGCTTGTCTTAATTATTTGTAAAATTTGTTATCATTATAATAAAATTTCCACTTAAAACAACAACAAAACCAACATTTTCTTTTATTCGAAGAGAATATACAAAAAAAAAACATTTTCTTTTATTTGGAGAGTATATACTATAAATAAAAAAAATATCAATAACGACAACAACATTTTTTTTTTATTCTAAAAAAAGTATATATAAAAAAAAAAAAAAAAAAAAAACTTCATCATTTTCTTTTTTTCGTGGATTATCCAAAAAAAACCAAAAAAATCATCATTTTCTTTTTTTCGTGGATTATCCACTACAAAACAAAAAAAAAAAAAAAAAAAAAAAAAAATAAAACCTATAAAAATAAAACAAATAAAAAACTAACAAAAACAAAGCTAACTGAACTTATTCTGCTCAAATACAGTCGCGTGCACTACTCTAGAAGCTCTTAACAGCTTCCACTATTGAAGTTTGCGCCATCAAGTCAGAATATACGTGTTGGTCTAACTACCTTCTGAAACATTTCTCCATATGTTCAACCTAATTACGAAGCCACGATCTTCATCTAGGAAATCTGAAGTTAAAAACCCCATCTTGAAAAAATTAACTTTTCACGCACATAGCACGTAAGAGTGTTCATACAAAAGTCATGTCTCATTTTATGTGCTTTCTCTTTCTTATTCTGTGGTAACTTGAGGAGGCTTGTAGAGTTAACCAGCATTGTTTCATTTCGTTCGGGTTTCGATTAATCGTTGTTTTTTTTAGCACAACAACAACTGTTAAGTCGCTTTTAGTGATTGAAGAAAATTATGGACTTCAACCTAATGACAGTTGGTTCTAACGAGTTTGTATTTAGGAGGATAGGATTTGCAGTTCAGAAAGGACTTGTGTCACAAATTTTGTCAGACGCTTTTGTCTTAATTATTTGTAAAATTTGTTATCATTATAAATAAAATTTCCACTTAAAAACAACAACAAAACAAACATTTTCTTTTTATTCAAGAGAATATACAAAAAAACATTTTTTTTTTATTTGGAGAGTATATACTATAAAAAAAAAAAAATATCAATAACGACAACAACATTTTTTCTTTTTATTAGAGTATATACTACAAAAAAAAAAAAAAAAAAAAAAAAAAAAAAAAAAAAAAAAATCATCATTTTTTTTTTTGGATTATCCATCCAAAAAAACAAAAAAAA